>NC_045452.1:7679802-7715419 GCF_002776525.5 Piliocolobus tephrosceles
AAGAAAGAAAGAAAGAAAGAAAGAAAGAAAGAAAGAAAGAAAGAAAGGAAGCCAGCCGGGCGCGGTGGCTCAAGCCTGTAATCCCAGCACTTTGGGAGGCCGAGACGGGCGGATCACGAGGTCAGGAGATCAAGACCATCCTGGCTAATACGGTGAAACCCCGTCTCTACTAAAAAATACAAAAAACTAGCCGGGCGAGGTGGCGGGCACCTGTAGCCCCAGCTACTCGGGAGGCTGAGGCAGGAGAATGGCGTAAACCCGGGGGGTGGAGCTTGCAGTGAGCTGAGATCTGGCCACTGCACTCCAGCCTGGGCGACAGAGCGAGACTCGGTCTCAAAAAAAAAAAAAGAAAAAAGAAAGAAAGAAAGAGGAAGGAGGAAGAAGGAAGGAAAGAAGGAGAGAGAGGGAGGGTAGGAGGAAAAGAAGGAAGAAAGAAGAGAAAGAGGGTGAGAGGGAAGAAGGAGAAAAAAGAAACGAAGGGAGGGACAGAGAAAGGAGGAGTTGGTTTAGAGGCCAGCCTGACGAGCCTTGGGCACCGCCCTTCAGAGGGCCACCCTCAGAGTCTGACAGCAGGTGAAGGTCCTAAATCTCCCCAAACTAATTGGTGTCTTTTCTCCTCTTCCAAGACGCTCTTTCCGAGGGTCCTTACCTCCTGCCCTCAGGAGCCCTAGAGAGAGGCAGTCCTGGCAAAGAGCACCCTGAAGAGAGACTGGTAACTGCGCCCCCCAGTTCCTCACAGTCCGGGGAAGTGCTGGGAGAGCTGGAGCTGGATGGGACCGCACCCTCTGCACATCACAACACCCCAGCCCTGTCACCACTGCTTCCAGAGGAGGCCCCCCCCCAGCACGCCTTGCCCCCCAAGAAGAAACTGCCTTCGCTCAAGCAGGTGAACTCCGCCAGGAAGCAGCTGAGGCCCAAGGCCACCTCTGCAACCACTGTCCAAAGGGCGGGGTCCCAGCCAGTGTCCCAGGGCCTGGGTCTCCTCTCCTCCTCCACGGAGAAGCCTGGCCCACCGGGGGACCCGGACCCTATCGTGGCCTCTGAGGAGGCATCAGAAGTGCCCCTCTGGCTGGACCGAAAGGATAGTGCAGTCCCCACAACACCCGCACCCCTGCAAATCTCCCCCTTCACTTCGCAGCCCTATATGGCCCACACGCTCCCACAGAGGTCAGAACCTGGAGAACCTGGGCCTGACATGGCCCAGGAGGCCCCACAAGAGGACACCAGCCCCATGGCCCTGATGGACAAAGGTGAGAATGAACTGACTGGGTCAGCCTCAGAAGAGAGCCAGGAGACCACTACCTCCACCATTATCACCACCACGGTCATCACCACCGAGCAGGCACCAGGTATGCAGCCCCCGACTTCTGAAGCCCTCCTGAAACAGCCATGAGGCACTCACTATGGTCAGGGCATGGGGGTAGAGGAAGCTCAAGAAGCCCAAGCCCCACCATCAGTTACCGTCTATTGAGCACTGACTATGAGCTTCGCCCTGTGGCTCAGAATTAACAGCCTCATTTCATTTGTTTGTTGTTGTTTTGGGGGGTTGTTTTAGCAACAGGGTCTTGATCTGTCACCCAGGCTGGAGTGCCATGGCATGATCATAGCTCACTGCAGCCTCAAACTCCTGTGCTCAAGTGATCCTATTGCCTCCGCCTCTTTAGTAGCTGGGACTACAAGCATGCACCATGATGTCCAGCTAATTTTTTTTTTTTTTTTGTAGAAAGGGGGTCTTGCTTGTTGTCCAGAAAGGGGGAACTCCTGGGCTCAAGCAATCCTCCCACCTCAGCCTCCCAAAGCACTGGGATTGCAGGCATGAGCTAGGACAATCACCCAACATCCCGATTTTAAAGATGAAACAACCGAAACCCTGAGACCCCCAAGCAACCTGCCAAAGGTCACACAGCTAATGAGCAAGATTCAGAATCTTTTCATCTTGGAACAGAATTCTTCATTTAACCTGCTTCAAAGCCACTAGCCTTTTCAAAGTACATTACCTTTAGCATCGCATGTGTTTTCCAGACTTGACAAAATGCTCTTCTGTGTTCCAGTCTTCTCTACCATCTTTAAAATGGGAGAGGGACCCCCAGTTGTCAAGCATACACGGGTTTTGGACAAGTGCAGTGTGGCCACCCTTCAAAGCATGTGAGCTCTGGGTCCAAATCCTGCTTGCTGTTTGAGCTCGGCCCCTCTCTGAGCTTTTGTTTACTTCCCTGTAAAATGGGGATGAAATATTATCAGTCCCTATGAGAATGAGTGAGGTCACCCCTGTTGACTGGCTAAAATGGCGCCTAGCAGGATATAGTAAGTGATCATTCCACATCAATTATTGCTATTTTTATTATCATGTCGATTCTGGAGCTGAAGAATTAACAGCAGAAGGACAGATGGGAACAGCAAAATGCTTTTTTCTCCTAAAGCCCCCATTCCACCCCACAGTCCATGGTTGAGCTTACATCCAAGATGTCTTCGGTGTCCTAATTAAAGTCCTTCCTTCCAGCTCTCTGCAGTGTGAGCTTCTCCAATCCTGAGGGCTACATTGACTCCAGCGACTACCCACCGCTGCCCCTCAACAACTTTCTGGAGTGCACATACAACGTGACAGTCTACACTGGCTATGGGGTGGAGCTCCAGGTAACTCCAGGAGGGTACCTCACAAGAGGCAGCCTCTTCTAGCAGGAAATCTCAGGAGGATTGCATGAGTCACGTTTACTGTTATGCTAACCAGTTTGGTTTTGTCTTTGCTCAACCAGGCCAACTTTAGCTGGGTTTTGGCGAATGAGTAGGAGTTCTTAACTCAATGCCTCGCTAAAATATCTTGATAGGGATGGAGGGGACATGCTGACAAATTCTGAGGCATTTCCCAGAGGGAAAATCCCTTGATACTCTGCTTATCTCTCTCTCTCTCTCTGTCTCTCTCTCTCTCTTTCTCTCTCTCTCTCTCTCTCTCTCTCACACACACACACACACACACACGGAAGCTCCACCTGATTCATTTGATTCTTGCTTGCTTGCTTGTTTCTTTCTCTTTCTTTTTCTCTTTCTCTTTCTCTTTCCTTCTTGCTTGCTTGCGTTCTTGCTTCTTTCTCTTTCTCTTTCTCTTTCTCCTTCTTTCTTTCTTGCTTGCTTGTTTGTTTGCTTTCTTTCCTTCATTTTCTGGTTATTAGAACATTTTATTCTTAAACTTTTGCCCACACAGTAAGAGAGGAAAAGCAGGATTGCATAATGCTCAAACATCTGGGTTTTAAGTCCTACCTCTTCCAGTTAAAACTGCGTGACTTTGAGCAAGGAGATTCACTTCTCTGAGCCTCAGTTTCCCCATCAATAAAATAGGAATAATGTTACTGCTTTTTAAAATTTGAGGGAGCAGAAAATATGACAATGCAGAGAGCATTTGGCCACAGCCCAGCAGAGAGAGAGGAGAGAGAGAGACGATTTGACCAGAGCCCAGCAGAAATCGCGACCATGCAGTGCATGTTATCCGTTATCTTCAGTAGCTAATCACCCTGAATATGTTCCTTTTTCTCATGGGAAATAAACAGCCATCAAAAGTTTCTGAGCTGGGGCAGGTGTATGACCTTACCTGAGGAAGGGTTTTTGTTTTTGTTTTTGTTTTTACAAAAACAAAAGATAGGCCCCTCAGCAGTAGAACCTGTAGTCTTTGCAGACCCCAGAGCTTTGCACAGTGTGTGGCACACTGTCGATGCTTAATAATTGTTCATGGATTTAAAATAAACTGGAGAAAATCTGCAGTCCAGATGATTCTAGTGCTTAATGAACTCTTTCCTCCATGTCATGAAGAGTATCGGACCCACTGTGTGTCCAACACTGTGTGGAGCCTTTTACCAGGCACAGTAGAGTTCATTCATTGAGCAATTACTATGCACCAGGCAAAGCTGTTGATACAGGAGAATATGTTGATATAAAAAACTGATGCAATGCCTGCCCTAAAAGAGAAATACATAGAATGCCATTTAATAGGGACTCTAATTGGTGTCTATAGAGGATGTTGTGGAATCACAGCAAAGGGACAGGCAAACTCCTTGGCAATCAGGGAAGGTCTCATAGATGAGGGCAATTTTAATGAGGCTTTGGTGAATGAGTAGGAGTTCGTCAAAGAGAAAAGAGGATAAGATATAAGGCCCGAAGGAAGAAGAGCTTGTGGGTAAGGCCTGCCCTTAGAGGAGAGGCAGAGAAACTAAAATTCCAAACCCTACTCATAAAAGCATAAGTCTTCAAATTGGGCATTGAAACCTGACTAAAGTCTCCCTTACACACACACACGCACACACCATTTGTTCAGCCTCCCTGCATACAACTAAAGTATCTCCCTTCTTTCTTCTCAAATCCCACAGAGTGTAAATGGCAAAGCAAGCGCCTGATCCTTTGAGGTAGGGGTTGATTGTCCTGCAGTTGTAGCCACCATTTGGGAGGATAAGAGAGTGGGCCAGAGAGTGCCCTAGAAATGAGGCCCCCACCCCTCACTTACCAATTTATGCAGAAAATGGAAGAACATATTCAATCTTTTTGTAATATTTTCTGAGCACCTAATATGTGCCAGGTACTATTCTAGGCACTGGAAACATGGAACAGCATGGAGAAATCCCTATCCTTGCAGATTATACATTCTGGTGGAATGCCTCTCCCGGCTCCCTGGAGATTGGACCTCAAGCACAAGCTGATCCAAATGCTGCCTCCACTCACCAGCTCCAGGATAATGTATCCCACCCGCTAACATCCAGGGCCTCTGCCAAAGGCCACTGTTACAGGACACAGCAATGGGGGCCTCACATTGCAAGTCCCTTGCAATGCCTCTGCCTTGCAGTTTGGTTTTGCTCTATCCCCTTGGATTCTGGGGAAATTAGAGGGACCTTGATGTTCCCAGGGCTCCTGTGGGCTGGGTACGGCCCAGCGGTCCCGTTGACCAGGGGCTCTCAGTGCCTGGGCCACTTTTCAGTGACATCTTTGCAACCTCAGAGGACTCTGTCTCAAACGCAACTCAGTTTGTCTCTGTCTGCTTCTGCCTGTTTCCAGGTGAAGAGTGTGAACCTGTCCGAGGGGGAACTGCTGTCCATCCGCGGGGTGGATGGCCCCACCCTGACCGTCCTGGCCAACCAGACACTCCTGGTGGAGGGGCAGGTAATCCGAAGCCCCACCAACACCATCTCCGTCTACTTCCGGACCTTCCAGGACGACGGCCTTGGAACCTTCCAGCTACACTACCAGGGTAGGGTCAGGCCAAGGCTGATGAACCTCAGTTTCCCTCCGGAGAAAAGGATTTTAAAACTTTTTGTGCCAGGGGCCTCTCTGACAGTTTGGTAAAACCTACAAACCCCTTCTCAGAATAATGTTTTTAAAAGTATAAAATAAAATATATACAAGTTTAAAGAAAACAGTATTACTGAATTACAGTTATCAAAATACTGTTATAATCTATGATGCCTTAATCTATGTGCTTTTTATTATTCATTAAACAATATCTTCTAGTAGTTCTTATCATTGCTGACATTTCAAAGTACTAAGGAGCATAAGAAATATGTTGAGATACCCATTATGATGTGAAAAATATCTGTGGTTTCTCTTGGTGTCAAAGTCACAGGTTCTACTACAATGTTGCAGTTTGTTGTCAGGAAATAGCACAGCTAAGGTAGAGGCTAATGAAAATAAGCAAGTAACTTTCCTTCATTCAAGTTGGCAGGCCCTGAGTTCAATACGTAGACCCCCTGTGCGTCCACAGACTCCTAATAAAGAGCTTTAACCGGATCCTTCTCTCTTTTCTTCTTTCTCTACTGTTTTTCCTTTTGGTCTGTTCCTAAGTCTCCTCTGTTTTGCTCTCTGTTCATTCTTCTCTTCTCTTACTTCCTTTCTCCTTCCTTCTTTTCTCCTCCCTCTTTTCTTGTGTTTCTTCATTTCCTCCTCTCTTTCTCTTCCTTTCCACCCTCTATTTCCCCTCCCTTCTCTTTCTCTCTCTCTCTTTCCTTTCCTAGTCCCCCTTTTTCTTCCTCTTTTCTTCCCCTCTCCCTCCAAGCCATTTCCTCCCGCGCAGTTCCCATGATCTCAGGTCTCCTTTGCCTCACCCAGGAACTTTCCCTTGGATACTTACCAACTGCTGAAATATCTGAATGGAAAGTGGATTCGTGAACCATGCAACCAGATATTGAGAGTCGTCATGTTTTATATCAAATCATCCAGACATTTGAAAACAACAACTCATTTTCAACTTTTCTCTCACCTGTTTCTGAAACAGGTGGATGACTGTATAGGGGAGTATCCACTTCATCACAACTTTTCAATATGGATACTTCCCTTTGCTGTTGTTGTGAATTTAAAAGCAACAACAAAAAGGAATTTGAATCGTGAACATGAATGTATTCCTCCTAATCAGTACTGAGAATATAGATATTCTATGCTGCAGGAGAGGTCAGACTGTGGTCTAGGGTGAAGAAGCTAGGATGAATTTGACATCCTCTTGTGAAAACTGAGGAATTCAATATGGCCCCATGCACCCTTTTACTACCCCCATCTACTGACTGCGAAGGAGGCTCTTTCTCTGTGTTATCTCATTTAATCCCCTCCACCACCTGTGAGGTGGAGGCACTGAGTCCTTGTCTCAAGGTGACATCGTTTGTAATTGATAGAGTAAGAATGTAAACTAACATTGGTTTTCCCTCCAAAGCCCAAGCTCTTGTCTCACAGGCCAGTAGTTCTCAAGCTTTCATATCCTTGGGCATTTCCCAAAGACCTGGTTCAAGCATCTGCATTTTTAACAAGCACCCAAGATGTGCATGCAGGTAGGACTAAACTTCCTGGGTGGTCTTGCCCCTCCCAGTCCCAGAGAGAAGGCCATTCTGTGTCCACATAGATAGAGATAGGCTCAAAGAAGGTATGGAAACTTGTTTTTCATCCCAAACCCGCTGTCTCCGGTTAGGCAAGGTGGCAATTTTTAAGCCCCAAGAAAGTGCTAACCTGGCAGCTTCAGCACGATATGATCAAAGAGAGTCACAAAAATAGCGTTCTCTGGAGCTCTGGAGTCCCCAGGGGCCTCATCTTCTCTCCCCAGCACAAATTGGCTCCCAGGATGTGGGTCAGGTTCTTGATCTCCCGCTCTGAGTAGTGACTGAGTCTGCCACTGCATTTCTTCCCAGCCTTCATGCTGAGCTGCAACTTTCCCCGCCGGCCTGACTCTGGGGATGTCACGGTGATGGACCTGCACTCAGGTGGGGTGGCCCACTTCCACTGCCACCTGGGCTATGAGCTCCAGGGCGCTAAGATGCTGACGTGCATCAATGCCTCCAAGCCGCACTGGAGCAGCCAGGAGCCCATCTGCTCAGGTATGCTGCAGTCTCAGCCGGACCAAACCTGATGGTCCAGCTAAGAGGGGAAAGACCAACCTGTAGGACATCAAGAGTGACCTCAGGGAATGGCTTTCAGCCCCGGGGAAGAAACTGCTCCAAATGTAGATGACTATTGCTATTTATTTATTTTTTGTATTGGAGCAAAATTCAAAAAATTTCATAATATGAAATTTACCATTGGAGACATTTTAGTATGTTCACGCTACTGTGCAACCATCACCACTATCTAGCTCTGAAACATCTTTAACGCCCCAAATGGAAACACTGTACTGAAAGCAGTCACTCCCCACCCCTCCCTCCTCCCCACACTCCCCGGCAACCAGCCGTCTGCATTCTGTCTCCGTGGGTTTATCTATTGTGGATATTTTATGTAAATGGAATCATATAATATGTGACTTTTAAGTCTGATTTCTTTCACTTAGCACTTAGCACTGTGTTTTCAAGGTTCACGCATGTTGTAGCATGTATCAGTACTTCATTTCTTTTTATGGCTGAATAATATTCCATTGTATGGATGTGCCACATTTTGTCGATCTGTTTATTCATTAGTAGACATTTGAGTTGTTTCTACTTTTCAGCTATTAGGAACAATGCTGCTGTGAACATTTGTATGCAAGCTTTTTGTGTGGATATGGTTTTCATTTCTCTTAGATATATACTCGAGAGTGGGATTGCTGGGTCTTATGGTCATTGTATGGATAACTTTTTGAGGAACCATCAAACGATTTTCCACAGCAGCTGCTTTTTACTTCCCCCCAGCAATGTGAGGGTACCAGTTTCTCCACATCCTTGCCCACACATGTTATTTTCCACGTCATTGTTTTTGTTATAGCCATCCTTATGGATATGAAGGGATCTCGTGGTTTTAATTTCCATTTGCCTGATGATTAATGACGTCAAGCATCTTTTCACGTGTGTGTTGGCCATTTGTAGATCTTCTTGGGGGAAATGTAGAGTCAAGTCCTTTGCCCATGTTTTATCAGGTTGTTTGTCTTTTTGTTGTTGAGTTGTAAGCATTCATTATATATTCTGATCACTAGACCTTTATCAGTAGTTTGCAAATATTTTCTCCCATTTCATGGGTTGTCTTTTCACTTCTTAACAGTGTTATTTGATACACAAAGCTTTTACATTTGGCAAAATTAAATAATTTTTTTCTTTTCTTTCGTGTGCTTTGAGTGTAACTACTGCTATTTTTCAAGCCCAGCCAATATGTGTTGTGCACCATGCCAGCAGCTGCATTTAATCCTCACAGCAATCCCATAGGATGGGAGCTATTATCCCCATTTTACAGATGAGGCTCATGGAGGTGAAGTCACTTACTCAGTCACCACATAGAAATTTTGTTTGTTTGTTTGTTTGTTGTCGTTGTTGGCTTTTTTTTTTTTTTTTTTTTTGAGATAGAGTTTCGCTCTGTAGCCCAGGCTGCAGTGCAGTGGTATGATCTCCGCTCACTGCAAGCTCCGCCTCCTGGGTTCATGCCATTCTCCTGCCTCAGCCTCCCGAGTAGGTGGGACTACAGGCACCTGCCACCATGCCTGGCTAATTTTTTCTATTTTTGCTAGAGATGGGGTTTCACCGTGTTAGCCAGGATGCTCTCGATCTCCTGACCTCATGATCCACCCACCTCGGCCTCCCAAAGTGCTGGGATTACAGGCATGAGCTACCACGCCCGGCCCAGAAATTGTTGAAGGTAGGCTGCTGAGGCAGTCTGATGCCCTCTAGTAAAGAGAAGTAGGCCCGCTGAGCCAGCTGATAGAATCTGAGACTTCAAGGACAGATGGAATTTTAAGCACCTGTTGGGCATTGTTTGTCATTCAGAGCCTTTCCTATCTATGTACTCATTCAACAAACATCTATTGAGCACTCACTGTGTGGTAGGCATTGCACCTGTTGCTAGAGCTATTGCAGGAACCCTGACCCAGTTCCTGCTCTCACAGAGTTTCTAGTCAAGGTGAGACTGTAGTGTGTAAATGAGTAAACAAGGATGCAAACATGCTGGTAACAGATTGTGTTAAGGACCAGGAAAGAAATTCACTGGGTGGAATGATGCAGAGTGAGGACAGAGAAGACACCAGTGATTGTGAGAGGCATTGCAATGGAGAAAACGTGTGCAGGAAGAAGATGTGATAGAGGACCTCACCTGGGCGGAGGACAGTGATGAGCGAAGGGTCAAGGAAGGATTACCTGATAACACTCCAAGATTTGGAAGTTGAGTAGGAAATAGACTGAGGGTGGAAAATGGCCGGGGGGTGGGGGGACGGGGATCATTCCAGGCAGATGCACTAGCATATGCTAAGGTTCAGAGGTGGGAAGGAACTCAATGAGTTTGAGAGAACAAATAAATACATAAAATCAATCTGGCTAAACTGCAAAGAAAATATCAGGACAGGAGGCTGGGGCAGTGGTCAGAAACTACTGCTCAAGGTCTTGAGAAGACAGGTGGACTAGGCAGGAGATATCTGGAAAAATGTAAGCATAAGGGTGATCATTCTGACTTCTATTTGGCAAAAATGATTGAAGGTGGTCAGAGTGGATCCATGGAAATCAAGATGGACAATATCTACTATTTCACTTGAACTCAGGGAGATAAGATTACTACTTTCATAGGCAAAGAGAATGAGGCTTAGAGAGATGAAGTAACATACTTGAAGTGGCAGAACTTAGTCCAGAACCCTTCTCTCCTGAGCTCTTCCCCTTATAGCTTCCTTACTCAAAGTGTGCTCCTCAGACTAGCGAAGTTATTAGAAATGCATAATCCTGAGCTCCATGCAAAACCAAATGAATCAAAATGTTCACTTTAACATGTCCCTTGGGTGACTCATGTGCACATTACACCTGGAGAAGCACTGGTCTGTACCACACTATTCCTGCACCAGTGGGCACAGCCTTGGTCATCTTCAGCTCTCAAGAGAACAAAAGCCTTTCAGAATTCTCGAAAGTCCTGATGGTGGTTGAGACAGCATAGGTTGCCCTGCCACCTACTATGTGCCAGGCTAGGAGCCATGTGTGAAGAGAATATTGGAAATAATAAAACATAATTCCCACCCTCCAGTTATTCATAGCCAAGTGGAGCTCAAAAAGCAAATGAGAGTTAATGATGAATTCGGAGATTTAATTGTTACAGTATTGTTCCCCCAAGGCCCTCCAGAATTTTTCTTTCTTTTTTTTAAACACAGATAAACATCCAAACCATAAGGCAGTTGGTCTCCACGCCTCTCTCACATTAATTTTTATCTATGTGTGAAATCAGGGAGGAATTAAGCTTCAATTTGTGCTAAGAAAGATGGATGGGGAGCCACGGCTGGCAAATTGAAGCCAAACAGAGCCATCAGTCGGCTTAATTAGGCAAAGAAGGGAAGCAGAGAAGCTGCAGATGATCAACGGCTTGGGAGGACAGATGGCCAGAACCCCCCACCAGGGACAGTGTCCTCCATCGCTCAGCTCCTGAACCACAGGGCAATAGAGCTGGCTATGCTTTGAGTGCCCACTGTGTGCCAACAATGGCACTAAGCGCCCCGTACCCATCATTTCATTGATTTCTCACTACTGTCCTATAAGGAGGGCGGACTTATCACCATTTTACAGTGGGTAAACTCACATGACTTGTCTTAGATCCACAGCAGCTAACTGGCAAGGTTTGAACCTAGGCTGGCTTATTTCACAGGACAACCTCTCCTCTAGGACAGAAGGGCAGCCCGGAGAGAGAAATGAACCTAGTTTTCTGTCTGTGGTCCTGAAAGAAGTATGGAGCTTCTTGGCAATGTCTTTGCTGTAGGTCACAACACAGTCTGGAGCAGAGAGAAGAGTTATCCACCCTTCTCTGCTACCGCAAACCCCATTCAGTCATACTGTCATTCAACAAACATTTAATGGGTACCTGCTATGTATCAAGCTTTGAGCTGATACTAAAGATACAAAAAAGAAAAAATACTCATTCTTTCATTCAACAAACATTTTATAAAGCATCCACTATATTCCATGTACCTTTCTGGATTAACAGGTTATCATAAATAAGACAGACAGCAGAGTAGCGACTTCAGTAAGAGATACTGGAGTGAGGCAGCCTGAGCTTGAATCTCAACAGCTCCACTTATTACGTGTATGTCCTTGAGGAAGTGGCGTAACACCTTGAACTTCTTTTTTCCTATTTTGCAAAATTAATGGTTGTTACTCAATAAATATTTACTGACCACATTCTACATACCAGGAGCTCTTCTGGTTGCTGGTAGTATGATGAAAGCAAGCAAACAAAAAGTGTCCCAGCTTTTGTGGAACCTACAAACACCTTAGCCATCTGTGAGATGGTTCCAAATAACCTGTCCCACTTTTGCTTCCTCTCCTATTTCTCTGAAAAGGAAGGAGGAACCAAGGGTTCTGTGCTTGGGAAGGAAATATTTTTCAAGCTCCTTTGATCCTCCTAAAAGATAGAAATGGCTCCCAATGAAACCCTGGTCGTGGTGTAGGACTTTACTCAATCATAACCCTGGGCTATACTTCACATCCCTTCCTCCTGGACTGCCTGCGACACTCAGTGAGAGGTGTCTGCTACCCACCAGCTCTCCTTAGAAAATTCAAAACTGGCTGAGTGCAGTGGCTTATGCCTGTAATACTGGGGTTTTGGGAGGCCAAGGCAGGTGGATTACGAGGTCAAGGGTTTGAGACCAGCCTGGCCAAGATGGTGAAACCCCATCTCTACTGAAAATACAAAAATTACCGGGCGTGGTGGTGGGCACCTGTAATCCCAGCTATTCAGGAGGCTGAGGCAGGAGAATCACTTGAACCCGGGAGGCGGAGGTTGCTGTAAGCCGAGATCATGCCACTGCACTCTAGCCTGGGCGACAGAGCAGGACTTTGTTTTAAAAAAAAGAAAAGAAAAGAAAAGTCTAAAAAAAAAAAAAGAAAAGAAAAGAAAAGAAAATTCAAAACTGCTCTCCCAAATAGTACATGAGAAAACAATTTCCTCAGAACCAAATATTTTCTAGGAATTAGAGTAAAAATAAGAACACCTTCTTGCTTGTGAACTGCAAAGTGTTCTTTCCAGTGCACAAATCCCTTTTTAATATTTTTCATTAGATTTTTATGATAAAAGTAATAGATGATTCTGGTAAGAAATTTTTCAAGAAATAGTGAAGTGTAAGAAATAGGAACAAATCACTTTTACATTCATGGTCTCAATAGATTCTTGCAAATAGCTCATTAAAATAGGTATGGCACACTATTTTCTAACCTTTTTTTTTCACTTAATAAACAGCATCTTCTTATATGCTGAAGTATTCTTTGAGAACATGGTATTTAATTTCTGAATGGCTGGAGTGTATTTACAGTTATGCATTACTTAACGATGGGGATATGTTCTAGGAAATGCATCTCTAGGTGACGTCATCATTGCGTCAACATCATAGAGTGTATGTACACGAACCTTGATGGTATAGCTTACTACACACCTAGGCTATATGGTATAGCCTATTGCTTCTCAGCTACTAACCTGTACAGCATGTTACTGTGCTGAATACTTTTAACACAATGGTATTTGTTTATCTAAACATAGAAAAGATACAATAAAAATATAATATTAAAATCTTATGGGACCACTGTCATATATGTGCTCTGTTGTAAATTGAAATACTGTTATGTGGCACATGATGTATTTCACTAAACATCTGTGAGTGGACATTCATCTTGGTTTTTGTTGTTGTTGTTGTTATTTTTCATTCTTAGAAACAAGATATCCTCATTCCTAACTCTTGGTGCAAATCTCTAAATCATTTCTTATTATAATTATTCAGAACCATATTTGCCAGGTCAAAGTGTTTGAGCATGTTTTCTAAGCTTTTCACTAAATCACCCTCCTGAAAGGTCATAACAGTTTGCATTGTAATCAGTTATGATGAGAGTGAGCCTTTCCCATCACCCTTACCATCTCCAGATTTTATGGCTGCTTTTTATCTTGGCCAATTAGGTGGATGAAAGTAGAATACAGTTTAGATTTGCATTTCATTTTTTATTAGTGAGGCTGAATTTTTTCGTGCTTACTTAGTACTAGAAATATATTTCTTCTTTTGTGAACCGCCTGTTTATATCCTTCTTGATTGCCATTTTGTGATTAAAAGTCAGGGCACAGCCAGCACCATAGAACTGTCATTAAATAGCAGTCATTCCCTCCCATGAAATACACATGTTGATGGTTCCAATTGTAGAGTGAAATCTCCTGTCAAACAGGAGGATTTCCTCCCAGGAGGACAATTCCCTTCCAAGCTTTCTCTCCCTGCCCTTTTTCCTCCCGCTCCAGGTCTCTGATGTTTCACCCTAGGCAAGGGGCAGGGATGGGGATCAGGGGAGAATGAAACACTAACTTCCTTCTCTCTCTCTCTCTCTCTCTCTTATTTCTCTCTCTGTCTCTCTCCTCTCTCTCTGCCTCTCTGCTCTCTCACATTGCCCACCCACCCCTTTCTGGATCCAGCTCCTTGTGGAGGAACAGTGCACAATGCCACCATCGGCCGCGTCCTCTCCCCAAGTTACCCTGGAAACACCAATGGGAGCCAATTCTGCGTCTGGACGATTGAAGCTCCAGAGGGCCAGAAGCTGCACCTGCACTTTGAGAGGCTGTCGCTGCATGACAAGGACAGGTAAAGCTCTGAAGGTCCATACCCAACTCCGTTTCCTCCCAGAATATTAGAACATGGCTTGGGGACTTGGAGTCTTGAAATGGCTGAAGCTTTGACTCACAGAATTCAAGAAAAGAAGAGTTGGGGTAGATGGCAAATATCTTAGACACCATCAGCTTCAATCTCTTCCTTTTACAGATAAGGAAACCAGGGCATGCAGAAGGAAAGGGACCTGTCCCAGCTCACACAGCAGACTAGGGGAAGAGGCAAAAAGGGAATTACCCTATTCTTTCTCTTGCACACCCCTTTTTGCAGTTGAACAAAAAGGGAGCACATATTGATCATCTGCTCAGTACCCAGCCACATATTAGGCTCCATGGAGAACAGGAAAGAAGTAGAAAATATTAGTTTCTGGCCTGATAGGAAATTGAGAAGGAAAAACTAGACGTATGCACGTGAAAGAACTAGAGAGAAGTTACCAGGCAGTATCTAAGCAAGAGTGTGTCTGTAGACTCTTAATAATATGCATAGAATCCAGCGTTATACAACTTTAGTATTCTGGGATCTTATTCTAGAATATTTGGGGATCTTATTGTAGAAATTCTGGGGTCTTATTCTAGAATGCTCTGAAATATTCTGGGATCTTATTCTGGGATATTCTGGAGTGTTGTTCTAGAATATTAAGGGGACTTGTTCTAGAATATTCTGGATTATTCTGCGATCTTATTCTGAGATAGTCTAGAAAACTAGGACTGTAGCTGCTTTGACTTGCTGTCTTGAATTGGGTTTCCTTGGAATCAGACATGGTGATAAGGATGTGAGAGGAAGTAGTTTACTGGGGAGCTGATCCTACGAAGCACTAGGAGGTGCATGGGAAAGTGAGACTGTGAATACCAGCTGCACTAATAATCAGGTGACTGCTGGAAAAATTGGGATTCTGTCCACTGGAGACCTCTGGGCAACTGTGTTGAGCATACCTCAGAGTGGACCTGTTGGAAGAGTAAGGGAGCTGGGGTATTTATACACCAGCTCCCGTTCATCACTGGATGAGAGATGCGATGAGGAGCACTAACTATCCCCAACATCAGCTGCCACCCTTTGAGCTGGTTGAGTTGACTGATTCTCAGAGATTTGTGGTCGGAGGCCAGCAGAAAATGTGGGAGCAGTTGACTGCTGAGGGGTAAGAGAGGGTAGGGCACTGGCAGTGTTTATTGCACTTCCAGAATGTCCCCACCTTAGAAGTTTTGATCTAAGAATTCTAGTGTTTTGGCTTCTTTGATGGATCAAACCTAGACTATTAGGTCTTTAGGTTGGAAAGACTTAAAAAAAAAAAAAAAAGACAACTGAATAATTTTCCCATACCTCTTGAGTCCACTTTCGTCTAGGCAGTTCAGCTTTATCCAGAACAACTCTACATCGATAAATTGCTGCTTTAAAGTGTAAGGTATCAAGCAGGGGCTCCCAAACATGGTTTTTCAGCAGCACCAGAATAATAACCTGGGGAACTCTTTAAAAATCAGATTCCCTATTCTTTCTTCTGGAGACTCTGAAAATCCAGGCATGGGAACCCTTGGTGAAGGACCATTTCCAAATCTTAGACCTCAGATCTGCCTCTTCTGAGGGGTGCTTGACATGAGCCAAGCTTAAGTTTATACTAGACAACAAGAATTAGCAGAGACAAAAGAATGCATCAAAATGAGTATTTTCTGCAAGTTGTTTAAATCCTGACAAGTGGGCCCCCCACTGGCACTGGTCACTAGTAGTTTCTCTGGGGTCCTGCAAAGATCTGTATGAGCTGACACTTACCAGGAAAAAAAACAGCTTTCAAGTGTATCAGTAGGAAGAGAAGTTTGTAGAGTTCATCAAGGTTTAAGGTCAACACACAAACAAAAACAATGAAGACACTACTCTCTGGGCCAAGAAGAAAAGAGAAATCAATTATGTCTGTCCCATGTACTTTATTGAGGGGAAATGGCTAAAATACCACAATATGTCAGTTGCAAGAACTCAGAGCTAGATAAGACTCTACAAAAGAAATAAGACTTTGACCTAAAGTCAAAATGGAAGGAGATTGGATAATGGATCCAAAAAATACAGAAGGAGTATTCCAGGCATGGAGAATTGGGGGATGAGCACGAAGATGTAGAGGAAAGAATTAGTAAATTTATTGGGGAGCTGCAGCAGAAGTTCTCACGGGAATGGGAGGAAAGAGAACTGGGAATGTAGACTGGGGCTATATCCTGAAGGACTTTGAATGCCAGGCTACTTTTACAGGCAATAGAGAGCCATGGAAGGCTTTTTAGTAGAGGAGGGACATGAATAAAGATTTTAAGATGATTTTCCTCCAAATGAACTCTTTCTAAACTCGTCTCATAACATGCCCCCTAAAAAGTGAGTTCTATGGTCAAACATGTCTGGAAGACACTGTGCCCACCCTATCTTTGCCTTGAAAGGTGCTAATATGTACTAGCTAACAAAGGTACTGTTAAGTCCTGCAGGAAAAAAAATTTAATTTTTATTTAATTCAGTATTTTGCAAATCCATTTGACCATAGACTACATAAGAATTTGAGAGAAAATACATTACTATTGCAGACATTCTAGAAAATATGGTTAGAAAATTGCTGGTTTTAAAAGAGTAATAGACTATAGAGATTTTGAGATCTTGAAGCTTTCCTCCAGAGCAACCCTCTTTGCCAAAACCTCCTGTTCTTTGAAAGAGGTGTCCCAACACACAGTCCCGAAGAGACAACAGAGTCATCAGGAATCAGAAGACTATGTAGATGCCCCTTCCCACTCCTGGGATGCCCCCTGGACTCCACCACAGCCCCCATCCTTGCCTCAGCCATACTGGACACATAGCGAAAGAAACCAACTGTGGCTCCAACATTTATACATCTTAGTGACATTAGAAATTCATCTGGGCAACATAAAATAAACTATTTTTATGAGTCAGCAAAAACCTCAAAGGCTTAAAAATGTGTGTTTATGACTCCATAAAAGAAACTTATCTAATTTGTATACTGTTTTCTTCACCACTTTTGCATAATTTCTTTAAAAAACCAAGGCTGGCAAGGAGTCAAGTTCAAATAGCTTTAATAACAATAAAAATAAATACCCAACATTTTGTTTAACACATTTTATTTTTCAAGGCACTTTTTATTTTGAAATATTCTCAAAGCCCACCTGTAAGATAGGTCACAACGACACTATGGTCAGGTCCCTCCTTTCACAGTTGAGGACACTGAGGCTGAAAGATGTTTTAAGACTTAATGTTAATCCAGACGGGGAATTGGGAAATGGGAATTATGGCTCCTGACTTCCCACACAGTGCTCTTAGAAAATGGGGATCAGAGACAGAGCCTGGCGGGGGTCAAATGCTTAATAAAGAAAACTTACCTACTGTGCCCTGTTAATTTTTTTTTTAGACTGAGTCTTGCTCTGTTACCCAAGCTGGAGTGCAGTGGCTCTATCTCAGGTCACTGCAATCTCTGGCTTCCAGGTTCAAGCGATTCTCCTGCCTCAGCCTCCAGAGTAGCAGGGACTATAGGCACACGCCACCATACCTGACTAATTTTTGTATTTTTAGTAGAGACGGAGTGTCATGATGTTGGCCAGGCTGGTATCTAACTCCTGACCTCACATGATCCACCCACCTTGGCCTCCCAAATTGCTGGGATTATAGACATGAGCCACCGCGCCCCATACTCTGATATAGGTGCAATTGTACCCATTTTACAGATGAGAAAACAGAGACTCAGAGAGGTGAAGTGTTCTTGTGCAAAGTGACATGGGTCAGAAGTGACGGAGTCAGGACTCACACCCAGGTCTGCCTGACTACATAAGCCACCCTTTCGGCAATGAGATTAGTCCATTAATTCCAACTTCTCAATTAATAATAATAGTCAACATCAATTCATTAGTTCATCATTTGGTTTATTGCATCATATACATTACTCTCCCTACAACCTCAGAATAAATCATAAGGAAGCCAGGACACGCATTTAGTCCCATTGTACAGAAGAGGAAACGGGTTTGATAAGATGACACTTGTCTGAGCACATGAGAGACAAAGTCAGGACTGGGCACAGTGGCTCACGCCTGTAATCCCAGCACTTTGGGAGACTAAAGCAGGTGGATCACCTGAGGTCAGGAGTTCGAAACCAGCCTGGCCAACATGGTGAAACCCTGTCTCTACTAAAAATACAAAAATTTGCTGGGTGTGGTGGGGCACATCTGTAATCCCAGCTACTCGGGAGGCTGAGACAGGAGAATCACTTGAATGTGGGAGGCAGAGGTTGCAGTGAGCCAAGATCGCACCATTGAACTCCAGGCTGGGCAACAAGAGTGAAACTCCGTCAAAAAGGAAAAAAAAAAGAGGCAGAGTTAGGTTTGGGATCGGGTAATGAGGCTCCAGAGGTGGCAGTCATAGCACACCCCTTCCTCTGCCATGTCAGTGACCCAGGAAAATCTGTCAGTGTCCCTCTGTCTCTCTGCTCCCACTACCAGGATGACAGTTCACAGCGGGCAGACCAACAAGTCAGCTCTTCTCTACGACTCCCTTCAAACCGAGAGTGTCCCTTTTGAGGGCCTGCTGAGCGAGGGCGACACCATCCGTATCGAGTTCACGTCCGACCAGGCCCGAGTGGCCTCCACCTTCAACATCCGATTTGAGGGTGAGGGTCCCTGGGGGCTTCCCTTCTCTTGTGGGGTTGGGGGTAGCCTGGGAGCAGGGAAAGCAAGGGGAGATAGAAATCTCGGCTGCGAAGGATGTGGGAAATCCCGTGGCCATATGGATCCTTTGGTTTCCAAAGACAAGCTCTTGGTTTCGTTAATAATAATGCCTACCATTAGCTGTGCACTTACTACGTGCTCAGTGCCTTCTGTGCATTGTCTGCTTGGATTTCAGCTTCTGCATCAAGTTTGATCCTCATCACACTGAAACATTAGCACTGTTATTCTATCTGATTTTTGGTGAGGAAACTGAGGTTTAAGAAACTTAGGTGACCTGCCCAAGACCACCAGCAAACAAGGATGGAGTTAAGATCCCTGTCCATCCTGTACTGGGGAACCCTCAAGCTCTGCTCCACTCCACCTTACTAGGTGACCTCTTATAATTCAGCCACTTCTTCTTCCAAGAAGAATTTAGCAAGAGCCCCTCCTGCTCAGACCCTGACTCTTGAAGAAGGGATTCGCTGAGCATTTCATGTATGTTGGGGGACTTCCTGTTCTGGCTTTGCCAAGAAAAGTTGGCTTTTATCATAGACAACCCTACAGTTTCCTGTGGCAAAAAAAAATCAGGGCTCTGAAGATCTTTCTGTGGAATAGGATGTGGAAAGGTATTAAAACACAACAACTCCACAGGGTGGAGAAGACAGAGATTCTTATTCCTATTTTAGATTTTTTTAAATGAGGCCCCAAGGAGTCAACTGGGTGGCCCCAAGGTTCTCGGCACATCGTCTGGAACCAGGACATGTGATTTGGTCTTGTTTTCTTTGGGGCTCGCTCTGTCGCCTGGGCTGGAGTGCAGTGGCCGGATCTCAGCTCACTGCAAGCTCCGCCTCCCGGGTTTACGCCATTCTCCTGCCTCAGCCTCCCGAGAAGCTGGGACTACAGGCGCCCGCCACCTCACCCGGCTAGTTTTTTGTATTTTTTAGTAGAGACGGGGTTTCACCGTGTTAGCCAGGATGGTCTCGATCTCCTGACCTCGTGATCTGCCCGTCTCGGCCTCCCAAAGTGCTAGGATTACAGGCTCGAGCCACCGCGCCCGGCCAAGGGGCTTTTCTAAACAACACAGGAGACCCATCTTTTGAAATACAGCACCATGGGGTAGTCCCTGCCTCATCTCAACTGCTGCCTCTCTTTGTTTCCCTTCCTCAGCGTTTGAGAAAGGCCACTGCTACGAGCCCTACATCCAGAATGGGAACTTCACTACATCCGACCCGACCTATAACATTGGGACTATAGTGGAGTTCACCTGCGACCCTGGCCACTCCCTGGAGCAGGGCCCGGCCATCATCGAATGCATCAATGTGCGGGACCCTTACTGGAATGACACGGAGCCCCTCTGCAGAGGTGAGCGGACCCACGACACTCTTCCCATGGCACCCCAGGGACCTCCACCCTTCGGATGAGAAGACCAAGGCCCCAGCTTAGAGGCCTGTCCTTGGTTTTCATACCAATTTTAGGATTAGAACCCTTTCCAGGGTTCACTGTTCTTTGGTTCAGGGTTGCTGCAGATCTTGAGAAAATTACAAAATGGGTAAATTTTAAAAGGTGCGCCTTCCTCCGGGCATAGGTCCCATAGTGCACAGCTGAATACTGCATGGATTTCAGCTCGTAAATACTCCCTCTGCTATGCATGCTTGTGCAGTGCACAACCCATGCAACAACCCAGGGCAGCCCTCAATCTCATTAATAAGAATAATAATAGTTCTTAGTTGGTGTGTAATAATTATGCTGCCAGTGCTTTGCTAAGGGTGTATGTGCATTATCTGATTTCAACCTCACCATAGCCTTATAAAGTAGATTCTATCAGCACCATTTGCAGGTGAGAAAACTAATGCTATGAAGTGACCTGCTTAAGAACACACTGAGGGGAATTGGCAGGGACAGGAATGGAACTCAGGTCTCTCTGCTCTCAGAGTACTGTGCTCTGAGCCCCACTGGACAGTGTTGGCTGCAGAGAACCCTCATCTACACAGGCTCCAGTGGACTGTCCTGCCAGTTTCCCTATATTCTTTTTGGCATTGTTGAGATGGAGACTCGCTCGGCTCACTGCAGCCTCTGCCTCCCGGGTTCAAGCAATTCTCCTGTCTCAGCCTCCTGAGTAGCTGGGGTTACAGGCATGGGCCCCAACGCCTGGCTAATTCTGTGTTTTTAGTAGAGACAGGGTTTCACCATATTAGCCAGGCTGGTCTTGAACTCTTGACCTCAGGGGATCCACCTGCCTTGGCCTCCCAAAGTGCTGGAATTATAGGCGTGAGCATCGCGCCCGGCCTGTTTCCCCATATTCAAGGCCGCTGAGGCACCCTGAGCCTGGGTCTCCTGGTAGCACGTGGAGTAATCAAGGGTGCCCTCACTCCTGGCAGCCACAGCCTCAATGGCAGTTGGCGTGAAATCACAGCCTTGCCATGGTGAGGAATTGAGCCCTATATTAGATGTGCTGGTTTAACAGAGCGGAATTTATTGGTGCTTTGGCCTCTGCCATGTTGAGAACTTTCCAAAGCGGTAAACACAGAGTGGAATTTAAAGGGCACCTGCCGCAGCCACATCTCTGCTTCCAGTTCAGGGCCGGGACCTGTCATAGCAACATTATCTAAATTATCGAGCAGCTACCACGTGCCAGGCGCCATGCCGCATGTTTGACATTCATGAGCTTAAGCCTCAAAATAACCCAATGAGGTTGGCAGTGGTATTGCCCCCATTTTATAGAGAAAGGGAGCTGAGGCTCTGAGAAATTACATACCTCCTCTTACAGACTGTTAGCGGCAGAGACAAGATTGGAACCCCGGGACCACCTAACTTGAGTGGGCGGTCTCTTAGCCACTACTCACCCTGCAAAAGAGCAGAGGCTGTTGAGGAGTCATTCTGACCATTCTGAGCTCCATCCTTGGTCTTGAAAGAGCAATAGCACCCCTTAGCCCAACTTTTACCAACCGTCAGCTGCAGGGCAGGCAGCTGGCCAGCTCTCATTTAATCATTACACACACACACACACACACACACACGTGCTGGCTACCTGAGGTAAAGGCACCTGTCCACAATACGCAGAGATTCACGGCTGTCTGACTTCATAGCCCACATGGTTAGCCGCGATGCCACATTGACTTCTTTACAAATAAAGTCCGCCTTCCTGCCTGTGTGTCTTTTCCAGCCATGTGCGGCGGTGAGCTCTCTGCTGTGGCTGGGGTGGTATTGTCCCCAAACTGGCCGGAGCCCTACGTGGAAGGTGAAGACTGTATCTGGAAGATCCACGTGGGAGAAGAGAAACGGATCTTCTTAGATATCCAGTTGTGAGTGTTTATAATGCGTGGTCCTCTAATTTGGCAAAATTTGGGAGACTGGGAAAGAAATTGCTCCTGTTTTATTCTTTCAACCAGTAGTAACTAAGCATCTACTATGTGCCAGGGACTGTGCAGAGAACAGGCATTCCCATAGTGAGATTGCCAACAGCAGCACACACACACACACACACACACACACAGAGAGAGAGAGAGAGAGAGAGAGAGAGTCCCTATCTTTGGGAAATTCAGTCTAAGGAAACAAATATGAAATGAGGGCATACACAAATAATTGCATACTCTAACTTCAATAAGTGATGTAAGGAGAGGTGAATGGTGCTATGATATTCTGTAACTGGAATTTGATATAAAGAGGAAGGTCAGAAAAGTCTTCCCCAAAGTTCTGATACTAAAGCTCAGAACTAAAAGATAAGTTGGAGTGATGCATCCCAAATGAACAGAATGTGCAAAGGCCCTGTGGCAAGCATCTCATTTTCAAAGGACCAAATGGCCAGTGTGGCCAGGGAGAAGGGGGCACTATAACACTCATTTACAGGACTACAGTTGTTTATTTTCCTGTTTGTCTCCCTCAACTAAACCAGAAGGTCCTCTCCACTGGGGCTGGGGCTCTGTCTCCACAGTCTAACACAGAGCCTGATACACAGTAGATGTTCAGGAAATGATTGCTGAATGAAAAAAAAAATGTTTTTAGTGAACAGACTTACTTGGCTGTGCGGCTGGGTTTCTCATATTCACAGGGGATAACCATTAGATGCTCCATCCAGAATGTTCCCCACTAGCTCCCCATGAGGGTGACACTTGCAGGGAAGCAGTTACTCTGGGCCAGATGCAAAAGTGATTGCTCTAAACATTTCTGTCTTAGGTAATTCTCACAAAGAACCCTGCCTGGGAGGTCATTAACCGCACAGTCTGAGAAGGCAGCAGAGATGCAGGGAGGTCACCCAGAAAGCCAGCAAGTAACAGGGCTGAAATTCAGGCTTCTGTGGCTTCTCAGTCATGCTCTTTCCACTGCCCCATGTGAGATGGGGGTGAGAAGTGGACAAAGATAGATGGTGGTGTCTGGAGAAAGCAGAATACAGAGTTCCCGGCAGACCCAGGTGGCAGACGGGAGGGTGGTTGGGGGAGGAGAGAGTGCTGAAACCCAGCAGGCTGGGGAAGCAGCACTCAGGGTTGTCTGGCTCTGCAGAGAACCTTGCAAGAGGAAGAGAAATTATTTCCAAATTATTAGTGACTGGCTTTTGAGGCTGTTCCTTAGATGCAGCAAGAGTGTCCTTAAGCTAGGTGCCGTGGCTCATGACTGTAACCCCAACACTTTGGGAGGCTGAGGCAGGAGGACTGCTTGAGACCAGGAGTTTGACACCAATCCCAACAACATAAGGGCATCCTATCTCTTCAAAAAAAAATAAAAATTAGCTGGGTGTGGTGGCACACGCCTGTGGTACCAGCTACTTGGGAGGCTGAGATGGGAGGATATCTTGAGCCTAGGAAATTGAGGCTGCAGTGAGCCGTGATCATGCCACTGCATTCCAGCCTGGGTGACAAAGTAAGACCCTGTCTCAAAAAAAAAAAAAAAAAAAAAAAACAGTGTCCCCAGAGGCTGTCCCAGAACCTCCTTCTCCAGCGGAGTCAGAGACTTACACAGCTTGAATAGCTGCCCCTTGTGGACTTGGGGTCAGGCCAATCTAAGAAAGAATTCCACCTCCTTCACATATGACTTTGGGCTGGGCTCACCTGTTCTCGCCTCTCTCTGGGCCTCAGTTTTTCTCTCCTGTAACGGGGATCTTGGAATATTAATGCTTTGTGGCTGCTGGAGGCAGATTTTACGCATTTGTTGCCCATTGCCTCACTCCTCAATAAAGCTCATCCTCATCTGGGCACAGTGGCTCACACCTGTAATCTCAACATTTTGGGAGGCTGAGGTAGGAGAATTACTTAGGGCCAGGAGTTCAAGACCAGCCTAGGCAACATAGTGAGACCCCATCTTTACAAACAATTAAAAAAACTAGCCAGGCTTGGTGGTACCTGTAGTCCCAGCTACTTGGGAGGCTTAGGTGATTACTTGAGCCCTGGAGTTCCATGCTGCAGTGAGCCATGATCACACCACTGCACTTCAGCCTGGGCAACAGAATAAGACTCTGTCTCTAACAAAAAAAGTTAAATTTAAAATTGAATTAAATAGACCTCATCCTCTTCCCCTCATTCCTTTCTCTCTGACTTCTAGAGTCTGGAATAAGATGCTTATTCATTCATTCCAAACAAATTGTTTGAGTGTCTACTGTAAAGGCAAGCATAATTTTATGTGCTGGAAAGCTTCTAATGGTTGTTCCTTCAGTGGTAAAATTCATATTAAAAAGTTGTCTCTCTTAACTCTAGGGAAAAAAATACTGTGTACCTACTGTGTGCCAGTAGTAGGCTTAGCATTGAAGATACAGTCGTGAGAAAAGCAGGGCAGTCCTCACCCTAGCAGGTGAGGCAGGGAAGAAAGTAAATGCTGTGTGAAAGAAGCAGTGACAAGCAGGTGAGGGCACCTGAGTGAAATCAGGAGGGGTCCCGGGAAGAAGTGACTTCTATAATAGCATGAAAGAGAAGGTAGGCAGGTGATGGAGGGGAAAGAAGAATGCCCCAGCCAGGCATGGTGGCTCACGCTTGTAATCCCAGCACTTTGGGAGGCTGAGGTGGGTGGATCATTTGAGGTCAGGAGTTCAAGACCAGCCCAGCCAACATGGTGAAACCCTGCCTCTACTAAAAATACAAAAATTAGCCAGGCGTGGTGGTGACCACCTGTAACCTCAGCTATTCAGGAGGCTGAGGCAAGAGAATCACCTGAACCCGGGAAGTGGAGATTGTGGTAAGCCGAGATCATACCACTGCACTGCAGCCTGGGTGACAGAGCGAGACTCTGCCTCAGAAAAAAAAAAAAAAAGAAAAAGAAAAAGAAAAGAAGAAGGAGGAGGAGAAGGAGAAGAGGAAGAAGAAGAAGACAAGGAGAAGGAGAAGAAGAATGTCCTACCTACATGATAAGGACATCTGCAAAGCATCTACAAGCCCGGAAATGAGAGAGTGTGACCCACTTAATGGCATAAAGTTTAAAGTGGCTGGAGCAAAGCATGGCAGGTGGGTAGGGGCTACAGAGGAAATGGATCCAAGGGAAGCTCTGGGGTCTTCTTAGCTGAAGCTTCACATAGAAACCTTTATTCTAAGGCTGCATCCCTTAGGAAGCCTTCTGTGTTGCCCCCTTGTCCTTGTCCATAAATACAAATTTATGGTTCCAGCTTATAAATGTCTTCCCCCAGAAGTTACCAGGAAAACCACCTGTCTTCAGCCAACAGAAAGTACGACAAACTCCTGAGTTCTTGGCTTCTCTGGCAGAAGATCCCGCCCAGCTCTAGGCCCCATGAAGTCATCTATAATCCCCCTTCTTCTGCTTGGCTCGCCTCTTCTCGCCTCACAGGAAGCCTCCCAGATGGGTGGTTTTGCTTAAATAAGCCGGGCCCACATCTCCCTTTGGTGCCAGAGGTCTGGAGGAGGAAACAAGAAAATGGGAATCTTTACTTTCATCATCTCTAGGCATCAAATATTCAATTAACCTTCAGCATGACACCAGATTGGGTTTTATTTCTACCACTAAGCATGCATGCGATGGGGCAGCCGATCCGGGAACCTCAAGCAATTAAAGCTTCCCCAAAGCCAGGCCACTGGTGTTAGCATCAGCAAGGGAGCCCTTGCATCAGGGGCAGACTTTCTGTCTTCTGAACATTTTCGCAGTTGTAGATTGAGCGTTGACCAGGAGAGAGGACCCTCAGTTTCCTGCCTCCCTGCCCTGATACTCCATGCCCTCAGCAGCCCTGGACCCAGCACCTAGCCTCTCTGGGCCTTAGATTCCTCCTCTGCAAAATGATGGACTGCCTTGAATCAAGGGTAGATGCAAATTCAAAATTATGAAGGGCCAGGCAACATAAATACAGGATTTAGAGCTGGTGTGAGATTATATGGAGGGGAGGGATCTGTGATGAATTAGGAAGTACATACCCTATCTAAAATCATTTAAATTCAATTTTTATTTTATTTTATTTTATTTTATTTTTTGCGACAGAGTCTCACTGTCGCCCAGGCTGGAGTGCAGTGGTGCCATCTCAGCTCACTGCAACCTCCAACTCCCGGGTTCAAGTGATTCTCCTGCCTCAGCCTCCGGAGTCGTTGGGATTACAGGTGTGCGCCACCACACCTGGCTAATTTTTGTATTTTTAATAGAGATGGAGTTTCACCATGTTGGCCAGGCTGGTCTCAAACTCCTGACCTCCATTGATCTGCCCGCCTCAGCCTCCCAAAGTGCTGGGATTACAGGCATGAGTCACTGTCCCCAGTCATAAATTTAGTTTTTAAAAATAGCATCCGCTCCTTCAAAAAACAAAACAAAAGTGCCTACTGGCTGCATCCAAACTGAGGGCCATCAGTTTGCCACTCTTGCAAATGATTAAGGTGATGGAGGGATTAAGCTCCTTTCTCATTACAACAATGAAGAAATGCATGTTTTGAAGCACTTACTATTTTCAAGGTCTTTACTAACATTAATTTTTACCTTGTATAAGTTAAAAATAAATTGTATTATTTGCTTTTTGGATTAATCCCATGAAGTAGGTGCAACTATTACATTTAATTATATCCTCTTGCTTCCTCACCAATTCACTTGGATGTCTAAGAGGCATCTCGAATTAAATGTATTCTAAGTCAAACTCCTGATTCTCCGTCCCTATATCTATTTGTAGGGAGATACTTATTTATCTATTATACCTATTTTACCCCATCTTTCCCATATGTGTAAGGTATGATCTATTCCACCTGCCACTTGGGGAAAAAAATCAAACAAACAATAACAAAAACAGAACCCGTGGTATTATTCTGGCCCAGTAGAGTGCTGGCTTCTTAGCAAGTTGGGGGCACAGTGGGCCACACCCCGATTGGTAGCATCTGTCAATTTCCACGGTGTAAATACTCCCACTATGACCCGTTTCAAGCTAACAACGTAATGACAACAGGCTCTCCAAATGCCTGGACATTTAACCATTAGCTCTCACAAGCCCGTATGAGCCTGCCCCCAACCCAGCACACTCACTGTGAACTGGACCCTTCTCTTTCTCCCATACCCTGTGACCAAATCTTCAGGAAATCCTGTTGCTTCTACTCAAAAGTCAAAGTCTTCCCAGAGTTCAAACAGTTCTGATACCTCCACTGCCACCTGCAGGGTCTGAGCCACCCCCCGTGTCGTCCCAGGATTATTGCAATAGCCTTTGAGGTATCCTCGTTCCCACTTTTGCCCGCTCTGGGCCCTTTTTAACCAACACTCTGAGTGATCCTGTTACAACCTAAGTCATATCACCCATGCTCTGCTTGAAGTTCTGCAATAGCTCCCTGTTTTATTCGGAGGTAAAGCCAGTGTTCTTACAAAAGGCCCTACGGGATCTAGCTCTGGTTACGTCTCCAGCATCCTTTTATTCCTCTCTTCCCCTTTCTGTGTGCTATATTCGACCACATTCGCCTTCTTGCCATTCCACACGCATACCTCAGGGTCTTTGCACCACTGTCTCCTCTGCCATTAGGATGCTCTGCCTCAAATATCTGCAGATCTTGATCCCCATCTCTCCATCCTCTGACTTTGCTTCACTTCCATAGCCCTTGCCACCACCCAACGCACTACACATTGTAGTATATCTTGAAGTATTTCATCTCCCACCACCTCCACCTGGAACGTCACCTCCATGAGAAGAGCAGGAGCTTATTTTCTGTCTTATTCACTGCTGTAACCCTAACATATAGACCAGTGCATGGCCCATCATATGTGCTTAATAAATAAAAGCCAATGAAATAAATATAGCTTGTCACGATCATACAGACATGAGGCTTCAAAGGGAGAATTAGAACCCAAATTTGTGTTCTGCTGGCTGTGATGCAGGTAGAGGGAAAGAAAGAGGGTCAGAAAAATATAGAAAGACCTTCTGGGGACGTGGCCTCCATTTTTTAAATAAATACAGGTTTGTTACATGACAAGGAACCTGGGTTGATAAGAAATAAATTTGGCTAAAAATTATCAGGTAAAGTATTAAATAACAGAAGTAGGAGGAATCCCCAAGAGAACATTTTATAGGGTTATGGTATCAAAAGATGTGTCATCACAGACCTGAGAATCAGAATATCTAGCGGGAGGGGGACTTCAAGGTCCCCCAGTCCAGCGATGCTGAGATGCTGGCAGAGTTCAGGGACCAAGTGCTGTGGGCCTTGGGGAGCCTATCTCATTCTCCCGGATGTTCTGAGCACTGGACACTAAGCCAAGTAGAAAGTGATGATGGAACCACAGACAGGCTCAGAATGGGGCCAATAAGGGGGGCATCGCCCTCCCCAAGGCAGCTGTCATGACTTGCATTAGGACAAGCAGCCAGCGTCATCCCGGGGCCTTAGGATTTGCAGTGACATCAAAATCGATTCAGTCCCAGTTTTAATCATCATGGACATGTGAGGACTGTCATTTTTGTCACTGAGCAAGTTTAATTCGATTCCACAAATATTTATTGAGCATCCACTATGTAGCAGGTATTGAGGCTGGGCCCTGGCAGTGAGCAAGACAGATGCAGCCCTGCCCTCGGGGAGCCATGTCGTAGGCTGACACAGCACCAGCAAGAGGAAATACAGCCCTCGGGGGGCCCAGAGTGAGGGAAGGTGAGCCTGGCTGAGAATGTGAGGGAGAAGCTTTCCTGAGAACAGTAAAGTCTAAGTCAGTTTTTCTCAACCAGGGGCTATCTTGCCCCAGGGGACCCTTGCCAATGGCTGGAGGCATTTCTGGTTGGGACAGCTGGGGGGTGGGGTGGACAGCACCGCCAGCATCTACTGGGGACAGGCCAGGGACGCTGCTGTGCATCCGACAATGCAGAGGACAGTCCCCACCACAAAGAATGAGCTGACCCAAAATATCAATGGTGTTGAAGCGGAGAAACCCCGATCTATGCTAAGACCTAAAAGACAGAGAGAAGATGGGCAGAGATGGAGGGGAACAGTGTTCTAGCCAAAAGGAACAGCATGTGCTAAGGTCCAGAGGCAGGAAAGCACAGCTCCCTTCTTAACTGTCCATGATATTTAATATTTGCTGAGCACTTAGGATATCCCAAGCGTTTACATCCTAGACATCTTCACGACAAGCACATGCCTTGGGTTCTGTTATTATCTCCATTTTCCAGATGAGTAAACTGAGGCTCGGGGTGGTGGGAGACTGCCTGTGATTGCACAGCTAGAAGCTGGTGGAGCTTGGACTTTCACCCCACTTGCCATGTGTCCAGGACCCTGTGTGTCTGGAGTTCAAGGAGGCATCCATGAAGTAGGACAGCCTGGCAGTGAGTGGGACTCAGCAACGCCTTGAAGGCCACATTAGGGAGTCTGGGCTTCCCCAAATTGGGCAGCAGGAAAAGGGTTTAAGCACTTACAGAGATTAAAGCTTTGCAGAAGGGAGCTGCGTCCTCTGGTCACCAGCCCGAGGCTCACGCCGACAAGCTTGGCACACGCTTGGCAGAGTGGCATCTGGGCTTGGCACCTCCTCCCTCCCACAGAGGGAGTGAAAATAGCATCTCAACAGCCAGGGTTACGTGAGGCCCAAGAGCTGCTGGGTTTAATTTATCTTGCTTGGTTTTCCACTGACAGTTTTAGTAAACCAATTTGGGTTTGATAGTAAAAATAATTCCATCCTCCGGGCCCCTCAGCCCTCCTAAGTGTTTGCAATTGTTATTTTTCACATCGACGAGGAGGAGGGAGTTTGCACTGCAGACCGAGCTGGGTAGGTGGCCCATAGTAGGCGCATGACTTAGCTGTCTGCTGAGTCATGAATGAGGACGTAAGCCACATGTGCCAGGCGAGAGGGGATCTCTCTCCCTCTTCGTCTACTGGGCAGTCTGTTGATACCATGGGCATGGCGGTTCTAAATAGTTACCATTTATTAAAACCCTACTATGTGCTAGGTAGACCCTGAGCTGCATCGTTTAGGTCCGTGAGCAATAATAAATGTGAACATTATTATGCAGAGATAATAATTACATAAATTAGAGCTAATGTGGGTAGAGATAATTACAGAAGGGTAATTACCCAAATTAGAGATAATGTATGCCAAGCACATTGCATGTTATCTGGCACGTAGTTGGTGCTTCATAAATGGAGACTACCATTATCAGGAATCCTCAGATAAGGCAGATATTATCATTACCACTTTATGGATTGGGTAATGACAGCACAGAGAGGTTATGTGGCTTCCTCAGGTCACACAGCTAGTAAAGATGGAGCACACACCATAGCCTCCACTTCCACTGACTTAAACAGCTTTCAGGGCACCAGCTGTGTGTCTCGGCAATGCAGCAATGACGCAAGAAGGCTCCCAGGCCTGTAGGGACTCAAAGTTCATGAAAGGACATACAGACATAAACAGACAACCTGGCAAAATGTAAGCAAAGTCCTGTGGCTTGGAGAGGAGTTGGGGAGGTAGAGGGGAACTAGATTTATCTCCATGAATTATGGAAATGTCCCTGAGAAGGTGACATCCAGAAGGAATCTTGAAGAGTGCCAGTTGCCCGGAGTTAATGGGAGAAAAGTATCGTAAGCAAAGGATTCAAGCAGTGACGACAGTGACCATTAGGCATGGAACAAATGCTCCGAACCACAGCGTCAGTTAGAACCATCCGCCTGCATTGCTGGATGGAGGAAGGAAGGAGGGGACATCAACTGGGGATGAGGCAGGAGCCCTCAGGCGAAACCTTCTTTACACCCCAAATGCATCCCTAACCCACCATGTATCCCTCCCAGCTCCATCAGAAATCTGCCTCTTACCCTAAAAACACAACTGAACAGAAACTTACATCCTAAGGGACTTCTCATACTGCTCTCCTCTCTCTCATTTGTTCTCTCCCCCCACGCCCTCCCCAACTCTCAAAATAAATTACGGAAAGGAAAATAAGGGAACTAACATGGGTGAAGGCATCGTGGAATAGAAGATCCGAGAGGGGCCCCGAGCTTAGCAAGTATCACACAGCGAGAGAGGACCAGAAAGACAACCTGCTTGTGGCCACAAGAGCTCAGCACAGGGGCCACAACCTTGAAGAAGCCTTGCGGCCAGGGAGACATAAAAGCATCTAGAGTGCTTTTATAAAGCAAAAAGAGGTGCATGTGAGTCCATCCTGATGTTCACCAGCTCTGTGACTTCAGGCAGATTATTGAAGGTGATGGTGCCTGCCCCCACAATGGGACATTTTGTTCACTTTATCCCCAGTGTCTCGTACAAAGAAAGTGCTTGATAAATATCTGTTGAAAGAAAGAGACAGTAAGGCTGGGCACAGTGGCCCATGCCTGTAATCCCAGCACTTTCGGAAGCCAAGGTGGGAGGATCGCTTGAGCCCAGGAGTTCAAGACCAGCCTGGGCAACAAAGCAAGACCCCGTCTCTGCAAATGATTTAAAAATTAGCCAGACATGGTGGCAAGCAGCTGTGGTCCCAGCTACTTGAGAGGCTGAAGTGGGAGGATCACCTGAGCTCAGGTGTTGAGACCAGCTTGGGCAACATAGTGAGACCCTGTTTCTAAAAAGAGAGAGAGAGAGAAAGAGACAGAGAGAGAGGAGGTGGGTGTGTAAATTAATTAAATAATGTAAAAGTTAAAACAACAAATAACATAAGGTTTCTGACACAAGATAGGCAGATAACCATAGCTAATGCTATTTTTACCCCTAGTATATCCCAGACTTTATGTTAAATACAGGCACACATTATCTCATTGATGATGATGATGATGATTATGATGATATGATGAAAGACCAACATCTGACATTCATTGAGTACTTACAATGTGCCAGTCTTTACGTGCTTTCTTTACCTATAGTAACTCATTTCACTCTCCAATGCAGTGTCAGTACCCTATGCAATATCTACATCACATCAGTATGACTACTCCTTTGTACAGATGAAGAAACTGAGGCTGAGAGAGATGAAACTGCTTGCCCAAGGTCACACAACTAGGATGTGTGCAAGTCAGGACTTGAACCCAGGTCTCTAAGACCAAAGCCAGTTTTTAACCCCCGCGCCCCCTGCGCGCGCGCGCACACACACACACACACACACACACACACACACACACACAAAGGTAGCGAAGTGCTCCACATAGAAGAAATTCCCAGCTCCATCTTACAGAAGAAGAAATTGAGGCTCAAAGTGTTTCCTGCTCCCTGTTCCCTGGACATCTGCTGCGAACATACATCTATCTCTGCAGGGAAAAAGTCTCAACCAGGCTCCAGCGTGCCTTCCTTTGCTCCTCCGCAAAGCTCCCAACGTTGCTGCTTGTTTGTGAGCCCCAGCACAGTCCTCTAACCAGGAAATAAAAAGGCCTAATAACAAAGCCAGGTAACCATATGATTGATAGCTGCGGAACAGTCCTCTTCAGCTGCTGCCAACCTGTTCTGTGCTAAGTTAATTCCAAGCCCTAAAAATTAAGTGCCTTCTCCAGAAGCACTTCAGTTCTTCAAACAGAGATATAGCTGCTTTGGACTGTAAGATTTCTACCTGAGAGCCAGGCAAGGAGGAGGGAGAGTCAAGAGTTGAGGACAACATTAGCCCTGGGAGAATAGATTTCCAGATATCAGCAAAAATCACAGGAGAAATGCCCGTGACAAAAATAAAACTGGCTGAACGCAGATCTTCTGGCCCATTAGCAAGAGGAGACAGGATTTCCCTGGAGCCAAAAGTTCGAAGGAATTAGAAAAGGAGCAGAAAAGTTCATACAGCCCAAATTCCATCATGTTACAAATGAGGAAATTGAGGCCTAGAGATGGGAAGACATTGCCCCAAGACCACTGTATCAGTCAGCTATTGCCGTATAACAAAGCATCCCAAACTCACTGGCATCAAACAGCAGGCATGTATTTCTGTTCACGAGTCTACAGGTCAGCGTGGTGCTTCTGGTCTTAGCTGGGTTCGCAGATGGGTCTATGGGCAGCCACTGGCCTTCTTCACGTATTTGGGGATGGGTTGGCTGTCGTGGTCTAGGTGGGCATAGACTGGGATTGACATAGACATGGATCTCTGCTCCAGGTGCCTCTTATCCTCCAATTGCTAGCTTGGGCTTGTTCCCATGGTGACTGGCCAGGGTTTCAAGAAATGGAGAAGAAGCATTCAAGGCCTCTTGAGCCCAGACTAGGAAGTGGCACAGCGGCGCATCTGCCATATCCTATGGCAAGCCACAAAGCAAGGCCCAGCCCAGAGGTATGGTGTGGATACAGAGGGGGGCCAAGCTTTGGGATCATCTTTGCCCTCAAGCTACCATGACCACAGAAGAGTGGAGACTAGAATTCAGGTCTCCTGGTTCCAGCCCAAAGCTCCAAATGATATCACTGTGTACAATGATCCCATGAGGTCTGAGCATCATTATCCCCATTTTACAGATGAGGAAACTGAGGCTCAGAGAGCTGAAGGAACTTGTGTAAAATTTCACAGCTAGGAAGAATAAGAGACAAGATTGGCACCTAGGGCTTGGTGCCTAGCATAGAGAAGACTCAGAAAATGTTTCTTTCCCTACATGATGCTTTCAGCATGTGGGAGACACTCTGGAAAGATCTTTCATTCCTTCAGGGACAGGAAAAAGCCTTCACTTACAGTAAGAAGTCTTGGGTTCTAGTCTCAATTCTTCCACTAAGTGGCTGTGTGACCTTGGATGAAGTCACCCCACTTCTCTGGGCCTCGGTTTCTTTCATCTGTCAAATGAAAATAGCAGTGGCACCCATCTCTTCGAGTTCCTGAGATGATGAAATTATACCATGTGCAGAAGCACTTGGCAAGGGCTTGGTACATTACACACACTCAACAATTTAATTGGCAGCTGTGATGACGATTAATTCCTCCCATGGCCCATGGTCCTGTGTACAAACTGAGCTCCTTTGCATAATCACACACAACACACACACACACACACACACACACTGATCCCTCTGAGCTTGCAGTTTGAGTGTTACAGTAGGAATGAAGAGAATCCATACACAGGTCCTACCCAGGTATCCCACCTGAATGATTACCTTCTTCTTCCCTACGATTTGCAGGGGATTGTGGTGGTAACTTGGAAACACAAGCACCAGGGGTAGGTCCTCCACCAACTCATGCCTGTGTTCTGCTCCTCAGCCACGCCACGCTCTTCTCACCTTGGTGATTGCAAGAGCCTACTTGGGAGGAGACGTGCTCTCTGTCTGAGCTGGACATTGCCTTATTGGTGTGCCCCCTACAAACTCAAGGCATTTGAATGCAATTAGACCTGACATCTTAGGGAGACATGACTGCTTGTTTTACGAGTCCCTGACATGCACTGTCCTCCTGCACTTACTATTCAACGAGTGTTTATGGCGGGCACACCATGTGGCTAGAGTCGCATCCAATTATCAGAGGTCTGGAGATGACAATAATCACTCACATGGATTACTGTGGTGCCAAAACACTCACATGCCCTTACCTTTGTGCCAGGCTTTGTTCTGAGCACGTTACCTCTTAGTTAATTCTCAAAGCTACCTAGGAGAGTCACATGATTTGTTCTCCATGTAATAGATGAGAACAGCATTCCTCCTCGGAGGGGTAAAATGGCTCGCCACTTGGACCCAGGAGTGCCAGCCTCACACCTCTCATCACCCCTCAACCCTGCTTCACAGAGTAGAACCGACTTCATCCCGAGGGCAGCCACCCTCCCTTGAGAGCTGAGCAAGCAAGCAGTGTAGTCAGACCTGCCATTTAGACAGCACCCCTGGGGGGAAGGCAGAGGTGGGTGGAGGTGGCAGGAAGCCAGGCAGGAGGCAGACGGGCAGCAGCACTGGCCTGGCCTGGTCCTGTGATGACCAAGGCCTGGTCCTGTGATGGCCAAGGCCTGAAGAAGCTCCTGCAAGCCCCTCTGGGGCCTTCCGGGAAGAAGCTGGGACAAGCCCTCCAGGTTTCAAAGGGTTCGGTTTTCCTGGAGGCGTTCCCACGACAGGTGGGGGCAGCCCCTGCGTAGAGTTTCCTGGGGGTGTTCTGGCTGCTCAGATTAGCCACACCAAGGCTTTCTCCAGGGGAGGCCTTCAAGAGTATGTGCACGATGCAGATACAGAACGGCAGGAGGCGGCGACCCCAGCCACTGCCAGCTTCTGCTGGGAAAAGCTTCGTCAGCTCTTCTTCCAGCAATGCCGAGCCCTGGCCCACCGCCCTCTGCACACGTGCGTGTCTGTGTGTGTGCGGTAGTATATACCACACACCACACACACACCACACAACACTATACACACCACACACATACACCCACACACACACCACACACACTACACAATGCTACACACACCACACACACACCACACAGCACTATACACACCACACACCCTAACACACACACAACACACAACGCACACTACACAGACCACACACATACACCCACACACACTACACAATGCTACACATACCATACACCCTAACACACACCACACACACCCTCACACACACCACACACACCACACACACTCCACACATGCCACACCACATGACACTACACACACCACACACACCACACAATGCTACACACACCACACAGCCTAAAACACACAACACACACCCCCC
>NC_045452.1:7715519-7737257 GCF_002776525.5 Piliocolobus tephrosceles
CACACACACCACACACCACGCACACCACATGACACTACACACACCACACATACCACACACACCACATGACACTACACACACCACATACACACCATACACACCACACACCACACACACTACATGACACTACACACATCGTACAAACACCACATACACAACACACACACACCCATGCACACACCACATGACACTACACACACCACACACACCCATGCACACACACACCACACACCACACCAGCACACACACACCGCACATGCCACATGACACTACACAGACACCACACACACCACACACACCATACATGCACCTCCCACACACACACCACATGACACTACACACACCACACACACCACATGACACTAAACACACACCACACACACACCACACATACCACATGACACATGACCCACACACCACCTGACACTCCACACACCACACACACCACGCCATACACCACACATACACATACTACCACATACACATCCGACCTCACCAGCTGATCACGCATCCCTTGAGGCGAGCTCTTGCACCCTGACTTAGACGTCCTGGAGTGTAGACAGCCCTGGGTTCCACTCCGTGTTTTATAAAACTGGGGAAGCTTACATCCAGAAAAAGGAAGCTTCATGGAAGGGCCACAGATGCCATCTGGGGTCACCCCAGGTCTGGAAAACTCAGGCCTCAGCAGCCTATTTCTAAAGCCTTGTATCCCCAGATCAACCCCTTCCTTGATATTGAATGGGGAAATGGGGAAAGTGTGCGGATCTAGCCTTCTCCACAGAGAGAAGCACGTAGTGGCTTGGTCATGACCATTGTTAATGGACTTTTTTGCAATTTGTGTATTCTGAGATTTGCATCTGGGGAAACTGAGACCCGGGCTGGGAAGCCTCTTGTCCAGTCACAGGTCAGAAAGACCCTTACTGAGATCTCGTCATGCCAGGATTTGTTGCCACCCCACCCTTGCCCCTCAGCAGGGTGCCTAGTTCCTTATAAATAGTTTTTGTAATAGAGGAAAAATACTCTCGTGGTGGAATTCCTGGCATTAATTGTCATTTATGGTTCTCAACAACATTACCCCCATTTTACAGGTGGGAACACTGAGCCTCAGAAAGGCTAATCTGCTTCCTCAAGGTCCCCCAGCTAGAATTTGAACCTGTTCTCTTAATGTTGCCTCCTGAGCTGGAGGTGAAACACCAGGGTAGTTAAGGACAGTCGTCTTTGTAGGCAAAGCATCTGGGGAGCTGTTGGGGTTTCCTGGTCATGGTTCTGGGTGTAAAACATTATCAGTGACCTTGCCAGAGCGTCGCCCACTGCCTTCAAAGATGGCTCAGTCCAGGGACGTGGAAATGAGAAACTGCTTGAGCTGCCTGTGGCGGCAGGCCCAGCGGGATGGCAGGCCGAGAACGGGAATCTCTTTCCTACTCTTTTTCTCTTTGAGAATAAGAGGGAAATTGAGAAAAGGGAGAAAGGAGGAGGAAATGGAGAAATGGAAGAAAAGAAGAAAGGCGATGGAGACTGGGAGCCTCTCTGAAGTCAGGGCTGGGTCTCATTCAGGCTGAAAACTCCAGGTCTGCGGCCGGCCCTCAGTCCCAGCTGCCCAGGGGAACCCCCTGGGGATGGGCGGTTTAAGCGACACTAATGCCCAGTCTCCACCCCCAGAGTTTCCGATGGCCTGATTTGTCTGGAGTGCAGCCTGGGATCAGGAGTTTTTAAATCTCCCCAGGGATTCTGATGTGCAGCCAGGACTGAGAACCATGGGGTAGTGCGTTCACAGCCTGGAGTGGACAAGCGTTTTGGTGAATATTTTTGGAGAGAAATGGGGAGGAAGAGAGGGTGGAAGGAAAGGAAGAAGGAAAGAACAAAGAAGAGATTAAGAAAACAGACCAGGCACAGTGGCTCAAGCCTGTAATCCCAGCATTTTGGGAGGCCAAGGCGGGTGGATCGTCTGAGGTCAAAAGTTCGAGACCATCCCGGCTAACACGGTGAAACCCTGTCTCTACTAAAAATACAAAAATTAGCCAGGTATGGTGGTAGGTGCCTGTACTCCCAGCTGCTCGGGAGGCTAAGGCTGGAAAATAGCTTGAACCTGGGAGGCGGAGGTTGCAGTGAGCCAAGATCAAGCCTTTGCACTCCAGCCTGGATGACAGAGTGAAACACTATCTTAAAAAAAAAAGAAAAAAGAAAAAAAAGAGAAGTCATCATTTTTGTGTGTTTTAAGGTGTCCTATTAGGGAGCCAAATATACTGGTTTTCTATGTCCTCCCTGGAGCTGACATGGTTTCTTGTCCTGTCTGCCATTTTATCAAATTAAATTGAAAGCAAATTTAATTGGGTTTCACTGGGTCAAAGGTCCCTAGGCAATTCTGTGGTGCTGAGAGGTGCCTGGCAAAGTTGTGCCGCATCTGAAAGGAGCACAGAGGCCTTAGGATCTGGGCCTTTGGGGCTCAATCTACTCCTCTGTAAAATGGGATTCATAACATTTTTTTCTCTGACCACCTGACTATGTGGGTGAGGGGATCAGATGAGAAGACAGATACAAAACAACTTTAAACATGTCCCTTCTAAGGCCTTCAAAAAAAAAAAAAACTACAAATATTTTATCAAAGTTTTAATGCATACAACTGAATTTACAGGTTTCGATTCTTGTTTTTCTTTCCTTTAGATCCTATGATTTATTTCATCAGTATCTCTACCGTTCCGTAAAGATCTTGCCTGAAGTGTAAGATAGTGTTTTCTTAGGAAAGTCATTTAATTCCCCTGAGCCCCAGTTTCCTCATCTGGAAAATGGACATAAATTCGCTGTCATTCCTTCATTTAGGTGACCTTTATTTCACCTGTGCCAAGTCCTGGATGGCCTCCAGGAATCGGGGTGAAGACATGTGACTTCAGGGAGCCGACACAGGCAGATGAAGGTTGCTGGTCTGTTGCTCAGGCTTTGTGTTCCAAAAATGTCTGTTTCGATTCTGACACTGCTATATAACCAGCTGCTTGAGCGTGAGCGTGTTTCCTCACCTCTGGGCACCTCAGTAGGCTTATCTGTGAAATGGGTGTGAATAGTCGTACTTACAGGGTTAGTCCGAGGATAAGATGAAACGGTGCATGTAAAGTGCTTTGAAAAGTACTTGAAAACCTTAGCTGATTATTACATAGCTGTAAATGCAGGGTGGACAGAGGGATCCTGGGGAATTAGCAAGGTGTTGTCTAGCAGAGAAGAGAGAAGAGGGCTTTTGAGGTAGAGAGACCAGCATGAGGTAAGACATGAAAGATGGAGGCTTTAAGGGTCTAGGGGCTGCAAGGGGCTTGGTGTACTGGGTGTTTGAGACAGCAAGAGATGGGCTGAGACCCAGATGTGAACTTCCTGGGAGGTCAGGCTGAGAAACTGCACTTGAGTCTGTGGGCTAATTTTTGCAGTTTCCACAGTCCAGTTCTATTACCAGCTACTTCTTTTAGTGTTACCGTTTTTGTTTTTCCGAAAATGCATGTAAATTGGCTTGCCTTTTTCACTTGGCTTACTCCAACCAAAATAATGTCCATGAAATTAGAAGTTTGATGTGCAAACCATATATTTACATATTTTTCTAATTCGCATTTAAAGAAATGCATAAACATCAGACATTCTAAAGTATGTTTGCCTACCTAAAATCGTCCTGTGAATGAGCCTCGAAAAAGCCTTTTAAAGGCAAGATTGCTAAGCCAAGGGTCAAACGTTTGTTTAGAAAGGAATAAGGAAAAGAAAGGTGGCTTGCTTATCATGCCTTTCTATGCCCTCTCTGGAATATTGACTCTAGCTCAATAGTTACCAACCTCACCTACCACCTACTCCCCATATCCAGGCTCCTGACTGGTTGGGGTAAAAAGGGCACCTCCGGGAAGTCAGCCCATTCCATGCTTAGGCATGCACTGCCCTCTGCAGGTGAGGAGAAGGATTACATTACCAGAGATGGGTTCGCTGGTCTGTGTCAGATTCTAATTTACGTTCTATCCTCAACTCTTCCACTCTCTAGACCCCAGTGAAAGCAAAGAGGGTCCCTTAGGCTGTTTTTATCCTTTTTGAAGAGGTACTACATTCATATGATTCAAAATTCAAAGGTACAAAAGGGTCTACTGTGAAAATTGAGTTTCCCATCCTTCCCCAGCAAACAGCCCCCTCCCTGGCTCTCCTCCCTAAATGCAATCACTTTCCTATGTATCTTTCCCCAGATCTTTCTAAATATTTCAAAAACCATAACAGAAACCTCTTATCTATCAAAATTAAGCCACCCAGACTAAGTAACTAGATTAACACTGATTTTATTGCAAACTCTGTTACACTTGATCAATAATAACCACGAATAAAACACAAAGAATATTTGTTACCAAGAAATGTAAAATGTTATGGAGACAAAATCTTTTCAAAACAAGAAGTCTGGGCTGGGCGCGGTGGCTCAAGCCTGTATGCCAGCACTTTGGGAGGCCAAGGCAGGCAGAGCACCTGAGGTCAGGAGTTTGAGACCAGCCCAGCCCAGCCAGTGAAACCCTGCCACCACTAAAAAGCACAAAAATTAGCCGGGCGTGGTGGCACGTGCCTGTAATCCCAGCTACTTGGGAGGCTGAGGCAGGAGAATCGCTTAAACCCAGAGGGTTGGGGTTGCAGTGAGCTAAGACCACACCACTGCACTCCAGCCTGGGCGACAGAGCAAGACTGTGTCTCAAAAAAATTTTTTAATTTAATTGAAAAAAAAAAGAAGTCTGTAATACAAAAATCACAGCTAGAAAGGAGGAATAGCTTCTAGTGTTCTATAACACTGTAGGGTGACGATAGTTAACAATAATTTGTTATATATTTTCAAATAGCTGGAAGAGATTTTCAATGTTCTCGACACAAAGAAATGATTGATGTCTAAGGTGATAGATATGCTAACTACCCTGAATTGATTAGTACACATTTTACTGTGTAACGAGATATCACTTTGCACCCAATAAACACGTACAATTATGTGTTAATTAAAAACTAGAAATAAATAAATTGGAAGCATTTTTTAAAAATGAAAAAAAAAATAGGAAGCTCATAGAGAGAAATATTACCTTAGTTGGGGAAAAAAGTTGGAAATCACAGGTTTAATCAAACCAACATTAGTAGTGATATCATAAGAACACAACAGACACACCAGGATTGGAAGCAGAAAGGGATGTTCTCATTCCACAGGTTTTTTTTGTTTTTTGTTTTTTTTTTTTGAGACAGAGTCTCACTCTGTTGCCCAGGCTGAAGTGCAGTGGCGTGATCTCAGCTCACTGCAACCTCCACATCCCAGGTTCAAGCAATTCTCCTACCTCAGCCTCCCAAGTAGCTGGGACTACAGCGAATGCCACCATGCCCAGCTTATTTTTGTACTTTTTGTAGAGATGGGGTTTCACCATATTGGCCAAGCTGGTCTTGAACTCCTGACCTCAGGTGACCCACCAACCTTGGCCTCCCAAAGTGCTGGGATTACAGGTGTGAGCCACTGCACCCGTTCCAGATTTTTTGTTTGTTTGTTTTGTTTTTCGTTTTTTTATTGTTGGTTTTTTCTTGTTTTTTTTTTTGTGTGTGTGTGTTGTGTTTTTTGTTTGTTTTGTTTTGTTTTGTTTTGAGACAGCATCTCACTGTGTCACCTATGCTGGAGTACAGTGGTGCAGTCAAAGCTCACTGCAGCCTCAACCACCAGTGCTCAAGTGATCTCCCCACCTCAGCCTCCTGAGTAGCTGGCACCACAGGCATATGCCACCATGCCTGGCTACTGTTTTTAATTTTTATAGAGATGGGGGTTTCACTATGTTGCCCAGGCCGATCTTGAACTCCTGAACTCAAGTGATCCTCCAGTCTTGGCCTCCCAAAGCGCTGGGATCACAAGCATGAACCACCATGCCCAGCTATAATGAAGATTTTTTGTGTGGTTTTTTAATTCATGTTTTCTGATACAAGACTCAGTCGGGGCACACTTCTTGAAAACGTATATATGTGGCTTTCAGGGGCTGTTGTATAAAATTGTGGTTCAGATCTCAAGCTGTGCCATCAACAGACCTAGGTTTGAACCCTGACATTCCTGGTTGAGCCTCAGTTTCCCTATCTGTATAAAGGAGCAAGTCCTACTTTGTGAGGTTGTTTGAATGCTTGATAGTTGGCGGATAGCACTGTTGTTATTCAAAAGCTAAATGTGGGTCCTGGGAAATGCTTTCTCAGCTATCCAATGGGACCGGTGTTTTCACTGCCCCCGGAAAGGGAGGAGTTAAAGGAAGCAGCCAGAAGTGGAAACACTAAATGGCATGTCCACAAATGGCTGCTCAGGACCTTGTAGGAGCTGCAGAATGTGACCAGAGCGGGGTCAGTGTGGGGAAGGAGAGGAAGTTAGACAAGCTGGACAAGCCAGTGGGTTGGCTTTGGAGTGGTCTCTCAGGCATGCAGGGTGTCAGGTGGCATCAGACTCGACTCTGGTGACCTGCATATCCAAGAAGGATGAAGGCATGGCCAACAAGGAGCCCTAGAGGCAGGCGGGGCAGAAATCGCTTGGGGCAGCCTCCCTCTGATATCAAAGTTTTCAACTTAACCCCTGGGGAGCAAGTGCTGAAAGCAGCCAGGGCACTGGCTGAGAGAAGTCCCCTTCCCAAGGTTGGAGCAGGGAAGAGTCCAGTCGGGGTTAGGGTCCTAGGTAAGGGTTGCGGTCAAAGCCACAGTCCACTCTGTGCAAGAGCTGAGCCCAAAACCTGGCCCTATGCCCTGAGCTGGCACTGGTTCACCAGAGACACACACTCAGCATGATGCCGAGTGCTAGGGCCTCGGGGAGCTCCTGATCTGCTGCAGACAAGCATCCCCAGACCAACGGAGCCCTGAGTGCTGACTGAACTCCATAAGGAGGGTGATCACGAGGGCTGCAGCCCAGACCAGGAGGGGATGCTGGGGGCTCTGTGCAATAGTGAATCATGGAAGGCTGAAACTAAGGGGCGGGTAGGAGTTTCCCAGGTGGAGAATTCAGGGCACAGGGAAGGGAATGTGGAAAGTCCCAGAGGTCGCCAAGAGCATCGTGCTTTGGAAAGACTGATTAGCCATGCAGTCTGGTTGGAGGTAAAATAATGGCTTGGAAGAGAGAGTCAGAAATAAGGCGGCAGGGATGGGGCAGGGAGTACTGCAAAAGATAGACCTACAGAGCCTTGAGACTAGGGTTAAAAGTTTGCACTCTGTCCTAAGATTTTTTTTTAGTTGAGGTGAAATTCATACAACATACAATTAGTCATTTTAACATATACAACATATGTATCTATGTGTGTGGTACATTTACAATGTTGTGCAACCAACACTTCTATCTAGCACCAAAACATTTCCATTACCCCAAAAACAAATTCCATGCCAATTAAGCAATTGTTCCGCATACTTCTCCTCACCCTCTAACCCTTGATAACCACCCATCTGCCTTCTCTGTGGATTTCCCTATTCTGGATATTCCTTATAAATTGAGTCATTCAACAGGTGGCTTTTCATGGCTGGCTTCTTTCTGTGCATGTCATGTTTCCGAGGTTCACCCGTGCTGCACGTGGGCCACTGCTGCATTCTTTTTTATGGCTGAATAATAACTCCACTTCACAAATAGACCGTAGTTTGCTCATTCATTCATCTGTTGAGGGAACAGATCTGATTTACCTTCTGGAAAGATTCATCTGGCTGCTAAGGGAAGGAGTATCAGGGCCAGGTGAGGATGAGGTCAGGAAACCACCGAGGTGCTGTCCAACGGCCCAAGAGAAAGGTGTTGATGGTCTGAGCATAGCATGCGACAGTGACCAAGAAGACAGAGGTGGACTGTAGAGGGGAGATGGGAGCTGAGGTCTTCCGCCAGGAGCTCATGCTTTGTGCCTGTGGAAAGCCTTTCACTCTGGCACCTGAGAGGGGCCGGAGTGGACAGGGTCTGGTCTTGGGAAGCTCTGTGGTCCTATGGGATTCTCCCGGAGGGGATTCTGCCACTCCCGATCACAGTCAGACCAAGCCTGCCTGCATCTCTCCATCTCCCCTTCATCCTGGAGTCAAACTGCCGTCCCGCTTTCCCAGCGCCTCCTTGGATCCTATCTAGCTGACATGTCAATTCAGACCTCAGCGGAAAACCACGCTCTGCCCCGTGGCTCTCCCCGCAGTGAACTCAACACGTTTTCATCTTGGTTGCTTACAATGGTCCGATTCCAGGGGCACTAAATGCACTTGGTAAATACATGGATGAGCAAGTGAAAATGTAGGCTTCTCTTTGCATTGAGGGGAAAAAACTAAATTGCCAGCCCCTGTGTACATAATTGGAACCAGTCTGTCAAAAAAGCAGATTCAGAAGAATGAGGCAGAGAGTAACTTGATTCTTTCTCCCAATGACCCTTCAGGCACATCCTATATTGTGTTTTTTCTTCTGGGTGAAAGCTGTGTTTTCATAGGTCTTCTGGTCACAATAAGTGCAGTCCAGTCTGAAAATCTTATAACCCTAAGTATCGTTCATTTTGAAACTTCATCCCTCCCTCCACAGTGCTCCTCTGGCTGGGAATTTTGCAGACAACAGGCATGGGAGGTAAGGGAACAGGAGACCCTAATTTGGCTACACTCTTATGTTACAGAATATATAGAATGCTGACTTTTTTGTCTTTTACAGGGTATTCAATGTGGGAAAGTCTCCTAAGCCCAGCTGCTCTTAACTTTCCCCTTTGCTGGAGTTCTATCACCCTTTCAGTAGGAAGCCATTTGTAAGGAGACCTATAGTGGGCTTCTGCCTGCAAAGTTCACAACTAGACCCGGAAAACATAGATCATATCCCTACTGTCATCAGCGATGGGATGCTCACTGTCAATACCTATTTTTATTCTCCTTGCTCTGCCCAGAGGCAGGCACGCAGCCCCAGTCTGATTTTATCATTTATCTTACTGAGCATCAAACCCAGCCACTGTTATCCAAGCCACAAAAGAAAGACACCTGCCAAGTCACGAAGAGTTCCCTTGAAGCCCTCCTCACTAGGCTTAACGTGAGGGTGATACACAGTCTACCCTTCCTCCTATGATGCCCCACAGTGACCGCTCCCCTCAAGACAGCAGGAAGTGCCAGCCTCCTCAATGGCCCAGTGCATTCTTCTCCTTCTCTTATATAAGCTAGAGGTGGGAAGAAGGGCTCAGACTGTAAGAGCTGCATCAATGGTAGTAGATGATGCCATTGGTACTCTGTCTAAACCATGCAATACTTGCCACCATGTGCCCATAATGACTTCCTACTGCAAGCCCCTGTCCACTTCTCCAGCCTTTCTCTGATGCCATGTGGCCACATGGGCAGGCCAGAAGTGTTAGGGACTCAACACATCCAGGAGCAGCCCTCAGTCAATAAAGGATGGGAACTGGAGGATAAATACCCCAGCTCCTTCTCCCAGTGGATGTGTTCTGCACCATCTCTAAATTTCCTGCAGGACTGAACCCAAAATGCACAGTGAAACCTGCTCATCAATGCACTCTTCATTGAGTCCTTCCCTTCATCTTGTCTCATTTGCCCACCAGTGCTGCCTGGGATGGCCTCCCAGATGAGCCAGACTTCAAAAGACATTCATATCTTTGCTTGATCTCTGCATCTGGAGAATCCAAATGCAATCAACAGCCAAGTATCTCTCTTTGGAAAGTGGGAATGCACTGCACCTATTGTCTTGTTCTTAGCTTAGGGAGACACTGCTAAAATTTCAGGACAACAGGGTAAATTGCATTTAATAGTTTGTTGCACACAGTTTACAATGTGCATTTATGTAAGTCATGGTTTCTCAAGTTTAGCCCTATTGACATTTTGGACTGGATACTTTTTTGGGGTGAGGGGCTGTCTTGTGCACTGTAGTATGTTTAACAGCATCCCTGGCCTCCACTCACCCATGGTACCCACCCAGTTAGGAAAAATATGTTTCCAGACATTGCCAAATGTCACCTGTGAGGAAAACTGCCCCTAGTTGAAAACCACTGACATAAATCATCTGATGTCATTTGGCAGAAACAGAAATCCAAAGAAGGATGATGGTGATGATGATGATGATGACAATAGTGATGATGGTGATGGTAATGATGATGATGCCAAAAATGAAAGTGGAATATAACAACATAACATTCAAATGACCTCACCGAGCTTGCTCAGATGCTAACGGTGAAGCTGGAATTTGAGTCCAGACCTTCTGCCTGCCTCACCTCATCCCAAGAGCTCATGACATAGACGAGGAATATTAAGGCTGATTCACAGATAAGAAATTTCAGAAAAAACACATACCTTCCATGACAGTGACAAAGCTGAGAATTAAGCCAAAGCTTTCTGATTTCCAAGCCGGTGTGCTTTTCCCAGCACATCGTTCCATCCTGTTTTATGGAGAACAAAGAATTGCCGTATGGTTTTAAAATGAAAGCTATCTACACCCTTGAAGATGCTGTTACTGCATTTTGTCATTGAAGTGAAAGAATAAAGCCAAGATGCGCATTGTCTGTAAACTACTGTTACCAGCAGATCAGCTGTGAAGTCGGCTTAAGGAATATATCTGCCATCTACCATGTTTCACACTAGTCTAATCCAGCACTTTCATGAACAATCGATGTTTTCATGGTACTTAGAGCTAAAGAGGTCCTTCCCTACCATAGGTCCAAAGCTGACATCAGTCTCACTATTTTTGCTGTCAAGTAGACTCTCTGGCAGGCTCTTTCATACCTTAGCATTTATTGAGCACCTACTGTGTGCAAGAAAAAAGTGGCAACTCCAGAATTTCAGTATGGCAAAGGTTTAGGGGCTTCAATCTAGTTAAAAACTGTTGGGGTAGGAGGAGTCTGGGGGTTTTGTCTGGAAGACATGTGTGCAAAGCAAGCAGATAGCTTTTATTTGAAGAAGATGTTTTGGGAGTAGCATAGGGGAAACTGATGAAAATTATGGGGCAATCAAAATCTCCCTAAGCCACCCCTTGGAGCAATTTTACATGAGGAACTATGAGAGGTATGGTGGAAGGTATTAGGGTGAATAAAATACAATCCCTGTCTCCCGGAAGCAAACTTTCAATACCTTTCTTTGTGTTTCTGTTGTTTCGTTCGGACCACCTGAAACACCAACATGGGTAGTTGCCATCTCGCCTCCCTACTCCCAGACTAGCAGCAGACACCACCGTTGGTCATTGGATGAAGCTATCAGCAGGGAGGGCCGCTGTCAGTCTGCATCAGTTTCAGGAACTCTGCTCAGGGCTGTTTCCTGGAACACCTCTCCTCTGGCACTGAATTGCTCAGTCATGCAGTTCCTGTATAAAACCCTTCAGTGTCTCCCCATCTCCTGCAAGATGATGTCCAAATGTCGAAGCTTGGCAATTTAAGCCCTTCCTGGTCTAATCTGCAGAACTCTGCAGGCTTCTATGCCTATCCCCATACCCCAGGCACACTGACCACTGGGCAAATTCCTTCAGGAACCCTGGCCTTACTCCTTTCTTCCCTCTGCCTTCTCCCTACCATTTATTGTTTTGTTTTGTTTTTTGTTTTGTTCTGTTTTGTGAGATGGGTTCTCGCTCTGTTGCCCAGGCTGGAATACAATAGCACAATCATAGCTCACCGTAGCCTCAAACTTCTGGGCTCAAGCAGTCCTCCTGCCTCAGCCTCCTGAGAAACTAGGACTACAGAGGTGCACCACCACACCAGAATTTTTTTTTTTTTTTTTTGAGACGGGGTCTCGCTTCTCTGCCCAGGCTGGAGTGCAGTGGCACAATCTCAGCTCACTGCAACCTCCACCTCCTGGGTTCAAGTGATTCTCCTGCCTCAGCCTCCCGAATAGCTGGGACTACAGGCATCTGCCACCACACCTGGCTAATTTTTTTTTTTTTTTTTTTTTTTTGTATTTTTAGTAAAGATGGGGTTTCACCATGTTGGCCAGGCTGGTTTTGATCTCTTGTCCTCGTGATCTGCCTGCCTTGGCCTCCCAAAATGCTGGGATTATAGGCATGAGCTACCATGCACGGACTTCCTTTTCTTTTTCTTTTTTTTTTTTTTTTTTTTCATTTTTTTTGTAGAGACAGGGTCTCTCTTTGTTGCCCAGAATGGTCTTCAACTCCTGGCCTCAAACAATCCTCCAACCTCAGCCTCCAAAAGTGCTGGGATTACAGGTGTAAGCCACTGCACCTGGACTCCCTACTCTCTGTTTATCTGCCTCGGGGTCTCCTACTCCTTCTTGAGGCTTCAGAGCAAGAAACATCACCTCCTCCAGGAAGGCTTCCAGGAAGCCCCCAATCTGAGTTTGTCCTTATTTTCTCTGTCCTTACTTTGATTATAACTCCTGCCACAATCCCTGGCTTACAAATCTAAATAGATCACTATTCTGTGACTCTTCTGAGCACAGCACGGTGCCTGGCTCATAGTAAATGCTCAAAAAAAAAAAAAAATTAAGGAGAAGGAGAGAAGGAGACAAGAAAAGGAGAAAGACATGAGAGAGAGAGAGAAGATAGAGAGAGGGAAATAAGAAAAAAGGAAAGAAAGAAGTATGAGTTTATATCTGTCCATGATGGATGAAACCAAAGTTGAATTATCTGGCATTCTTTCAATTAGAGATCAATTGTATCTAGCATGTCTAAGATGGTGCATGTTTCTGTGGTATATTGAAGTGATTTCTGGATTATTAACTGTCCATTGTGGTTTAATTATTTAGTGTCAAGGTACTTTCTTGCATTGGAGTCTTTGAAAATGTGTCATCCTTTAACGGCATGAATGGTGACAGGTTTGAGTACGTCTCATAAATACGGTGCCACCATCCCACCTCTGCCCTACCCCTTAAACATAATGGATAACTCAGTTGACTTTGAGGAATTTGTCCCGTGATAAATGGAAAGATCATTTCAACTTATATAAAAATGCAAGTTGTAATTAGCAAGCTGTCAGCATGTTCTGCATTGAAGAAGAATGAAAGATGCATGTCATAGCCCCAGCCTGTAGCCTCGTGCCTAACACAGAGTTGTCACCTAAGAAATGGTTGCCGATAATGGGAGTTTTGAAAGTGATTCTTCTTACAATCCAGCATTTGACTTTGCAATGAGTCCCATGCAGGCAAGACCATTGCATCGATGTGTCTTCAAAAACCCAATTGACGGCCGGACACGGTGGCTCACACCTGTAATCCTAGCACTTTGGGAGGCCAAGGTGGGCAGATTGCCTGAGCTCAGGAGTTTGAGATCAGCCTGGGCAACATGGTGAAACACCATCTCTACAAAATACAAAAACAATTAGCCAGACATAGCGGCATGCATCTGTAGTCCCAGCTACTCAGGAGGCTGAGACAGGAGAATTGCTTGAACCCGGGAGGCGGAGGTTGCAGTGAGCTGAGACTGTGCCACCGCACTCTATCTAGCCTGGGTGACAGAGTGAGACTCTGTATCAAAAAAAAAGACTTCCAAATCTCTGTGTCACATTTGCAGTCTATGCCAATCTTACCCTCAGCCTGGGGGTAAGACAACTAGTCTGGGGCCTGACACATACACACTTAAGAAATTGTGTATTGCCTGAAAAAGCTAATCAAGGGCTTATTGAATTCCCATACTCTGTTTCACATGACTCTCCCTCTTCTCTATCCTCCAAGCCTGAATCTGAGCAACAGTGACATCTTGACCATCTACGATGGCGACGAGGTCATGCCCCACATCTTGGGGCAGTACCTTGGGAACAGTGGCCCCCAGAAGCTGTACTCCTCCACGCCAGACTTAACCATCCAGTTCCATTCAGACCCTGCTGGCCTCATCTTTGGAAAGGGCCAGGGATTCATCATGAACTACATAGGTAGGTGTCTCATCTGGTCAATTTATTTTTTCTTTGTGTTTAGATGCAGGTTAAGGTGGTTTCCTCTAGGTTATTTGGCAATTTTGTACTACACTGATTTTTCATTGTATTGGCACAGTCATGTTTAAGAGCCTGGGCTCTATAGTCATGAGGACCAGGGTTTGAGCCCCAGCATGGTCATCGAGGTCTGTGTGGCTTTGGGAAAGTTGCTGACCCTCTCTGAGCCTTCTTTTTGTCATCTGTAAGATGGGAATAGTGATTAAGATGGGAATAGTGATACCTATTCCACAAGGTTGATATCAGGATTTAGTAAACAGTGCCTCATAACTTATGTTTCACGTGTGGTCAGCTGAGATCCTGTTGTCCTCATGTTTCATTTGTGGTCAGCTGAGATCTTATATCAGCATACTTCCTAATTTCTTCCCAATTTGTGCAACTTCTCAAACGTTGTCTTCACCTTCTTGCCTGACCTGAAGCTCAGCTCTCCTCTAAGCCCTCTTCTTTTCCTGTAGCCTCGTTGAACAAGGACAGTCTTCCTCTCCCACTTCCTGTACTCTAGGAGCTACAGATGCAAGAGATGTCTTTCCTGATCCTCAATGTGGCCTCCAAACCATGTCTCTCTTGCTCATCCTAAAACAAACAAATAAACAAATCAAAAAAAAAAAAAAAACCTTCTACCAAATTCAAGCTAAGCTCACACACTCCCATAACCCCTCCTGTGCTTTCATCCAATCACACTCTTCCCTTCTCATTTCCCACCCTGTAACTCTCCTTCATTCATTATTGGCTCTATCACCCACTCCTGTTCAACCTTTAAACACCAGAGGGTCCCAGGCTCCATCCTGGACTGTATCTTCTTTTCCAGCTAGACTCAGTCCCTCCATGCCCTCATCTGGTCCCATGGATTTAAACAGTACCAATATCCATTGACCGGTTCGTACTTACAACCTTGACCTTAAACTCCAAATCCATCTGTCCAACTCCCTGCCAACTCCTCCCTTGCCTCCGTCCAGTAGACATGTCAGATTTAACATGGCAAAACAGAATGATTTCTTCTCCTACCCACCACCACCACTACTCAACTGCATCCCCTGCTGTCTGCCAATCCTAGGAAATGAGACCACAACTCTCCTGGTTTCTCAGGCTGCTTCCTCCTTCCTTGCCCCCATATCCAATCCATCCTCTCAACTCCACTGTTACAATAGGTCTCAAATCCAAGCATGTGTCCCCATCTTTCTATGATCACCATTGTAGTCCGAACTACCAACATTCCCAGATGTCAGAGGACTGGGACACCACGAAGTCCCACTCATCCCAGCCCCAGAAGAGACTTGCACTAACAGACGAACTGGTCTGGCCCTGTTGTGTCCCAGCAGAAGAAACCCTGGGCAAGTAAGGATGAAGGGTTTCTCATCAGGGGCAGAGCTGAGCTCCCATCCACGCTTCGTCATTCCCAGCTCCAAAGCTTCCTTCACCCCCAACATTTTGGGCAGCAGCAGAGAACCTGGGAGACACAGAGAGTAATTAAGACCTAACATCCTTTGACATCCAGAAGAATGGGTGGGTGGTTGCACCCCAAGAATTTCAATGGGCAGGATCCGGCCAGTGATTAGGAAACGTGCTTGCACTTCCCAGGAATTAGATTGGCATCTTGATTTCCAGGATGGAGCAGAGAAAAGGAGAATTCATCCTACCCAGCCCTCTGCCACCACCACTACCACCAAAGACCCTGTGGTTGGAGCAAGATTCCATGTCTTTGGTTCTTTCTCCCCCTTCACTTAAAGAATTGTCCATCTCGGCCGGGCGCGGTGGCTTGCGCCTGTAATCCCAGCACTTTGGGAGGCTGAGGCGGGTGAATCACAAGGTCGGAAGATTGAGACCATCCTGGCTAACGCGGTGAAACCCTGTCTCTACTAAAAAATATATATATATATATTAGCTGGGCGTGGTGGCGATTGCCTGTAGTCCCAGCTACTCAGGAGGCTGAGGCAGGAGAATGGTGTGAACCTGGGAGGCAGAGGTTGCAGTGCGCCGAGATTGTGCCACTGCACTCCTGCCTGGGCAATAGAGCGAGACTCTGTCTCAAAAAAAAAAAAAAAAAGAAAAAAGAAAAGAAAAGGACAGAAAAGAAAAAAAAAAAAGAATTGTCCGTCTCTAACTAGGTTGGTGCAGAAGTGATTACGGTTTTTGGAGTTTAATTTGCAAAAACTGCAATTACTTCTGCTCCAACCTAATAATATGAATTGTCCTCTCTGTACCAGCACTTGCACCTAAAAAACAAGCTACCCCCTTGACCATGGGCTGTCTCAAGAAGCCTCATGCATGCCAAAGTACATTCCTTGCGTTTTTATTTCCATATGGTGAACATTTTTCATCCCTGCCTGCTACATGTCCTCCTCTCAGAGAGGCTAACACGAGTATTGATCTTCTTTTTAATGTTTCCCAGGGGCCTTTTTACCTTTGATTGTGCTGCTAAATATTTTCAGAATGTTATTGCTACAATTTCTTGTGGATTCCCTGATCTTTTCTGGGCAGTGCCCTGGGCTTCAGGGGATAACTCATGTTGGCGGTCCAGACAATGTACCCTCCAGACTCAGCTGCCTTTGGAGGAAGTCTCTGGTCTCCTGGCTCCTGTCTCTCTCCTTAGACATCCTCTCCCTCTCCACTGAAAGATGAGGTCATGGTTTTGCTCATTTATCTCCCCTAGTGCCCAAGTCAGTATTCCAAGCCTGCATTCAGCTTGATGCCAAAAAAAAAAAAAAAAAAAAAAAAAAATTCTGACTCTGACTCTATCCAAGGCTGGTCAAGGTTAACCAGAAAGTCTGGCCAGTGTTCACTTTCTTGAAGAAGAAGTGTTCTTGTTAATTGAAGTTGAAACTTTTTGTGATATCTTCAAATGCATTATCTCTATTTTCCAGAGGATTTGGTTCATAAAAAAAATCCCTTGACACCTCCTATGTGGTAGGCTCTGCATACCAGGATATAGAGATGAATAGAATATTCTCCCTGCCCTTAAGGCATTAGTGGAAACAAGAAAGGCAGTCCCATTAATAGACAATATCAGGATCACAAGCTGATGCTGGGGAAGAGGCAGGCAAAGGATTGCAGAGAATGTTTTTCGAGGATACACAGCTTGGCTAGTTTGGGTAACAAAAAAAGAGAGAACAGCTCTTGATTGTTATTCCTGTTAAAGAGACACACAGTTAATTTTACAAGAATGGCAAATAGACCGTTCTAGCTAATTGTGATGCCACTCAGTTGCTTACTACTTATGTTGAAGACCATGTTGAAAGAACTCCAAGGAGGTCATGCCTAAAGTCTATGGCAAAGAGTGTCATGATTGATTAGTGATGCCTGCCATGGGCATGAGAAGGGTATTTGCCATTCTGGATCTAGATTTTACCATACACAGATGTAACTCCCATTCAATGGATGCATCAGATGGTAGGATCAGGGGTTCCTGTGGTCATGAGAGAATTCTGAAGCTCCTATATTGACCTAAATGCCTAAGCCCAGCTCTGGAAGGTGGCCAAAGTTTATCTGCTATGATTGCAATTAGAGCCTTCCACAGGAAGACTCTGGGCCTATGTGGTTCTGGAATGTGAATTCTACCTCCCAGAATTCACCTTTGAACAGAGAGATGCAAAGACCCATTCACTGTTTCCTGTTCTTTGCCCACTGTCTATGGCCAAATGCATGGGATGGAAGGGATTAAGAAACAGAGGTGAGTAAGCAGTGCTTTTTGAGAAGACTTTGGTTATTTGTTGCACGTTTATTCCTCTAAGTCTAGGATAATAACTAAGCTCCATATTGTAAGTCAACTCCAATCAAATGACAGTGGCTCCCTGGAGTGCTGTTTTGAGGATTGGGAGGTTTCCGCTTGATTCAAACAAACAGAGGGCTGTTCTTGATTAGTGATGTTTGCCATGAGCATGAAATGGTAGATGGTGGTGTGTATTCAGTGCATTTGTGCATTTCTTTTGCACAGAAATTGAACCTTGGTGCTAATCTTGACCATGAGACTGAAACCATGACGTCAGATCCCTGTATTTCTAGTGTCTAATAAGATGCTCGTAATATCTCAGTCAAACAAACAAATGAATCCATCTAACTCACCTTAGTGTTCACACAACATCATCATATCCTGCATGTTACTTAACTTTCACATTGCCCTTTGGAATAGGCAATGCAATAATTATTGACTCCACTCTGCAGATGAGAACAATGAGGCTTAGAGCAGTTAATGGGCATGACTGGAGTCACACCGTTTCTTTGAAAAAGAAAGAAGACTAGAAAAGAAGTCTTCTAACTCCTAGGGCAGTTTTCTAATTCCTACTAAAGTTAACAAAGGCCCATGGGAACAGACCATTCCAGAACCTCCACTTAGGGTGTTTGGTAAAAAAATGCATGTTCCTGAACCAGTGTCTCTGGGGTACAGGCCCTGGAATCCGAAGAACAGGAAGGTTATAGGTCAGTTTTCTAATTCTTAGCAAAGTTAACAAGGGCCCATGGGGATGGACCATTCTAGAAACCTCTACTTAGGGTGCTTGGTAAAAATGCATGTTTCTGAATCAGGATCCCTGGGGTACAGGCCCCGGGATCTGAAGAACAGGAAGGTTGAGTGACTTAGCCAAGGCCACCCAGTTAGTAAACCGTGGGGACAAGATTTAAGCCAAGCTTCTTCTACATTGTGGCAGCAACTGAGAAATTACAAATGCAGTGGGTGCCACCAAGGAGACAGGAGGTCCCACGGGAGCGTGAAGCCATGGTGGCCCATATTGAAAAGTCAGACAAGCAAGCCTTTCTCTGTCTCAAAGCATTTGGCTCAAGGCAGACCACATTTCTGGTGTCTGCTCCCATTTCTCCCCTTTCATCCACAGTCTGAGCATCTGCAGCTGTGTCCCAAATCCAGGGCTTGGCTGATTTTTCAGAGGCCTAAAAATAGAGGCTCCTGTCCCCCCACCAAGCAATTCTCGAAGCTATTTTCTTACCCTTCTTCTTGCAGACACCCATGAGATCTCCTTTCCCCAAATAAAATCATGATGAAATCCCGGGAAAAGCCATTGCTTGGTTCTCAGAATGACTTTCCTGCAGACGGCGGAGGTGCTCTGCGTTCCCCAGAAGCACATAAGAACTGCAAATTAATTATACAACATAATTAGCTCGCTCCTCCAAATCTGTGCAGTGGGCACTTTGAAGCAAGAATAGTAATAGTTTGCCATGCATTGCTACCTTAGTAACAAGAGTTTGTAGGAGAAAAACAGAACAATTACAGAGAAAGACACAGTAATAAGCTGCGGGTAGCATTTTCTGGAGTATGCTTCATGTTCGCTAATGATACACAATTGGATTTGAAGAATATACCAACAGTTTATTCTTATTTATTTTTGTTCAAATTGTTTTTTTGTTTTGTTTTGTTTTTTTGTTTTTTTTTTTTTGTTTTTTTTTCTTTTCTTTTGAGGCAGGGTCTCACTCTGTCACCCAGCCTGGAGTGCAGTGATGCCTTCATGGCTCACTGCAGTCTCAAACTCCTGGATTCAAGCAATCCTCCCACCTCAGCCTCCTGAGTAGCTGGGACTACAGACACTTGCCATCATACCTGGCTCATTTTTCAGTTTTGTTATTGTTTTTGTAGAAATGAAGGGGTCTCCCTATATTGTCCAAACTGATCTCAAACTCCTGGGCTCAAGCAATCCTCCTGCCTTGGCTTCCCAAAGTGCTGAGATTACAGGCAGGAGCCACTGTGCCCAGCTTGTTTTTATTTTGATAGCTAATTATTTCCCTTAATGAATATTAAAAATACATATATTACTTATTCACCAAACTCATGGATTTACAGGTATTCTTAGGATGAAGCTGAACATATTAATCACCTATTGCTGTGTCATAGATTATACCCCAAATTAGCAGTAAACATTTATCATCTTGCAGTTTCTCTGGGTTAGAAATTCAGGAGCAGCATGAGTTGGATGGCTCTGGCCTGCGGTCTCCCATGAGGCTCCAGTCAAGATGCCAGCCAGAGCTGCAGTCATCTGAAGTCTTGATGAGCACTGGATGATGAACTTCCAAATGGCTCACACATTTGGCTGGCACGTCAATGCCAACTGTTGACAGAAGGCCTCAGTTTCTCTTCCCATGGGTCTCTCTGGAGAGCTGCTTGAGCATCCTCACAATATGGCAGCTGCTTCTGCTGAAACGAGTGATTCAACAGAGAGCAAGGAGAGAACCTCAATGTGGTTATGACCTAAGCTCGGAAGCCACCCAGGGCCACTTTTCCAATCTCCTATTCAGTGTTGGTGAGGACCACACAAGAGTGTAAATTCTGCCGGGTACAGTGGCTCATGCCTGTAATCCCAACATTTTGGGAGGCCCAGGCAGTAGGATTGCTTGACCCCAAGGCTTCAAGACAAGCCCAGACAACATAGCAAGACCTCATCTCTACAGAAAAATTTTAAAAACTTAGCCAGGCCATGATGGTACATGACTGTCATCCCAGCTACTTAGGAGGCTGAGGTGGGAGGATCACTTCAGCCCGGGAGTTTGAGGCTGTGGAGAGCTATGATCACACCCTTGCACTCTAGCCTGAGCAACAGAGACCCTGCCTGTAAAAATAACGATGATGACAATAATAATAATCATCATCATCATCATAATAATAATAAATGAAAAACAAAAATAAAAAAATGTTTAAAGAGTGTAAACCCTCGGAGGCGAGAGTCATCCAGTGACATCCGGTAAGCAGCGGCCACAGTGAGGCAGATGTCGTTATAATTACTCCCTCATGAAAGGTCAAGGAACCTGAGCTGCAGAGTCAAAAAGTGATTGTCTCCCCGTCACACCGTTAGTAAGTGGCAGAGCTAGGATTCTGTCTGACTCGAAATCCTAAACTGGTTTTATCAAACCAAGACAATGTTCAGTGAGTTCAGTGGCCCACAGAGAGAGGTAACCAGAAAGCCTCACTATCGACGAGCTCTTGCCAGTTAAGCAATTTTGGAAGCACGTTGGTCATGTCTAGAGGCTTTTTTTTCTCTTCGCTCATCCCTCGAGCCTTCACAAAAGGAGGCCCCAACAATAAGCCCGCTTCCCCCATCTAAGGCTGACGTTTCTCTTTCAAAGAGGTGTCAAGGAATGACTCCTGCTCGGATTTACCCGAGATCCAGAATGGCTGGAAAACCACTTCTCACACGGAGCTGGTGCGGGGAGCCAGAATCACCTACCAGTGTGACCCCGGCTACGACATCGTGGGCAGTGACACCCTCACCTGCCAGTGGGACCTCAGCTGGAGCAGCGACCCCCCATTTTGTGAGAAAAGTAAGAGTGGTCTTGTTTCCTTCCCCCAGGTCCCTGGGTGGCAAATCCCTTCCAGGGATCTTTTTTGGGTGGGTGCAGTGGAGCTGTTTAATGTAGAATCTGGACTCCCCCTACCCCACCAGTTCACGGGCATTGCTCACAAATGTCATTTTATAGCCCTCAGTGTCTGATCACAGACTCAGGTGCCTTCAGAAACCCGGCCCATAATGTAAACAAGTGAGATAAGCTGGGTGTGAGACATTAGGGAGTGGTGTGAACTCCAGTGAAGGGGAGTGTATGTAGCCTGGTGAAAAAGAACATTTGGCTGGGTGTAGTGGCTCGTGCCTGTAATCCTAGTGCTTTGGGAGGCTGAGGTGGGAGGATCATTTGAGCCCATGAGTTTGATAGCAGCCTGGGCAATACAGTGAGACACCATCTCTAAAAAATAATAATAAACATAAAAATTAGCTGGGTGTGGTGGGACATACCTGTAGTCCTAGCTACTCAGGAGGCTGAGACAGGAGGATTGCTGGAGCCCAGGAGTTTGAGCTGTGATTATGCCTCTGCCCTTTAGCCTGGGTGACAGAGCAAAACCCTGTTGAGAGGGGTGGCAGGGAGAGAGAGAGAGAGAGAGAGAGAGAGAGAGAGAGAGAGAGAGAGAGAGAGAGAG
>NC_045452.1:7737357-7799886 GCF_002776525.5 Piliocolobus tephrosceles
GAGAGAGAGAGAGAGAAAGTGAAAGGGAGGAAGTGAGGAAGGGAGGAAGGGAGGGAAGGGAAGGGAAGGAAGGGGAGGAAAGAGAAGGAAGGGAAGGCAAGGGAAGGGAAGGGAATGTGAGGGGAGGGGAGAGGAGGGAAGGGCAGAGGAGGGGAAGGGAGGGGAGAGGAGGGGAGGGACGGAGGGAGGGAGGGAAAAAGAGAGAAGGGAGAGGAGAGGAGAGAAGAGGAAGGGAGGGAGGGAAAAATCATTATTATTTAACCATTTAAAGAGATTGGAATGATCATGAACTGGTTCCCCATAGAAGTCTTCTTACCTGCCGGGCGCGGTGGCTCAAGCCTGTAATCCCAGCACTTTGGGAGGCGGAGACGGGCGGATCACGAGGTCAGGAGATCGAGACCATCCTGGCTAACACGGTGAAACCCCGTCTCTACTAAAAAATACAAAAACTAGCCGGGCGAGGTGGCGGGCGCCTGTAGTCCCAGCTACTCGGGGAGGCTGAGGCAGGAGAATGGCGTGAACCCGGGAGGCGGAGCTTGCAGTGAGCTGAGATCCGGCCACAGTACTCCATCCCGGTCGACAGAGTGAGACTCTGCCTCAAAAAAAAAAAAAAAAAAAAAGAAGTCTTCTTACCTGCCTCATTTTTTGCCAAGAAAAGGCCCAAAGTGGAGCAAATAAATGTGAATCGGGCCCCTTCTGTGTGGGACTACTTACATTTCCATGCTGGGTCTCTCACTTACCTCCATCCAAGACAGAGGAGACCCACCAAATCACCTCTGTTGTTCTCTCTTCCGATGAAATGAGGTCAGAAAAACCCCTCGGCACAATGGGTCTCCCCATAGAAGTCGCTGGATGCTGTTAACACCTTTCATTGGTTAACCTCCTGTCTTGACATTGAAAGACATATATAGCCATATCTTAAAATGACATTGGTAACGATGCTTACTTATAGTACCCCAGCAGTAGTAAAATGATAGAATAGAAAGTGAAAAACTTTGATGATGTTACTCTTTGGAAATAATGCCAGTGTTAAAAATTTATTCTATATTGCTTCAATTGTGTGTGTGTACATGCACATTATACATACATCACATGTCACACATAGACATCTATATATGTGTCATATGTCAACCATAGCTCACTACAACCTCAAGGTTTTGGACTCAAGCAATCCTCCCACCACAGCCTTCCAAAATGCTGGGGTTACAGATGTGAACAACCACACCTAGCTAATTTAAAACATTTTTTTGTAGAGACAGGGGTGTTGCTATGTTGCCCAGGGTGGTCTCAAACTCCTGGCCTCAAGCGATTCTCCTGCCTCGGCCTCCCAGAGAGTTGGGATTACAGGCATGAGCCACTGCACCCAGCAGGTCCATTCTTCCAAATCCTGCATCTGCTTTTTTTCAGCTCAGAAATGTGGATATCTTTTCATATCATACATGTTGTCCAATTTATTCTCTTTTAATTGGTTTATTGTTTTCCTTTTATCTATACTGATGTTTTAATGTGCAAAGTAATGAATGCTTATTTTACTATATTCCAGCACTACAGAGAAAGCAGTGAAGGCTCCCCCTCATTTTCTTCTCTTTAACAGTTCTCAGAATTTCACGGGATGGCTGTTCCATGATACCTAACTATTTCCCTGTTAAATTATTTGCAATGTTTCCTTTTAAAAGAAAAAAAAAACTACAAATAATAATGCAATGTGCAACCTTACACATAGGTCTTTGGACCCTGATGCAAATTATCTGGGCAAATTCATATATATGTACATGTATATGTGTGTGTGTGTGTGTGTGTGTGTGTATGTGTGTATATATATATATATGTTTTTTGTTGTTTTTATTTTTTTGAGACAAGGTCTCACTCTGTTGCCCAGGCTGGAGTGCAGTGGTGCCATCATGGCTCACTGCAGCCTTGACCTCCCAGGCTCAAGCGATCCTCTCACCTCAGCCTCCTGAGTAGCTGGAACAACAGGTGTACAGCACCATGTCCCATTAATTTTTGTGTTTTTTGTAGAGACTGGATCTCGCTATGTTGCCCAGGCTGGTCTCGAACTCCTGAGCTGAAGCGATTCATCCACCTCTGTCTTCCCTTTCAAGTCCTAGGATTACAGGCATGAGCCACCGCGCTCCATCTCTTTGGGGCAAATTCTTAAAGGAGAAATTAAATTCAAGGCTATTTTCTCCTGGCCTATTCTCCAGCCACCTTTATCAAGCAAAAGATACATTATCTTCCAAAAAGGAAAAGAACTAAGTTAGGAAACTTTCTTTCTTTCTTTTTTTTTTTTTTTTTTTTTGAGGTGAGTCTCACTCTGTCGCCCAGGCTGGAGTGCAGTGGGCGATCTCCGCTCACTGCAAGCTCCGCCTCCCAGGTTCACGCCATTCTACTGCCTCAGCCTCCCGAGTAGCTGGGACTACAGGCGCCCGCCACCGTGCCCGGCTAATTTTTTGCATTTTTAGTAGAGACCGGGTTTCACCATGTTTACCAGGGTGGTCTCGATCTCCTGACCTCGTGATCCATCTGCCTCGGCCTCCCAAAGTGCTGGGATTACAGGCAGGAGCCACCACGCCCGGCCAAGTTAGGAAACGTTCTAAATCATTCTGTAATTCTCAGCAAACTCACGGTCATCCAGAGGTCTGACGTCCACTTGGTCTGGTTTCATCCCGTGTAGTTATGTATTGCACCGACCCCGGAGAGGTGGATCACTCGACCCGCTTAATTTCGGACCCTGTGCTGCTGGTGGGGACCACCATCCAATACACCTGCAACCCTGGTTTTGTGCTTGAAGGGAGTTCTCTTCTGACCTGCTACAGCCGTGAAACAGGGACTCCCATCTGGACGTCTCGCCTGCCCCACTGCGTTTGTGAGTCCTGTTTATTGAATTGGGTCCCCAGTAGGTAGAAGCAGACTCACTTCCTCTTGTTCACGATGGGAGGCTGGGCTGCTAGGAGAAAGCATTCTACTTTTCGACAGGGACTTTTATTATTGTTACTATGACACAACAGTACCTAACAGGGATTGGGGGCACACATACTATAACATTTACGGTACATTTATCTTGCATTGCTCTAAGTCTTCTACCAAATGTCACTCTTTCTTCCTCAAGTAGCCCTGGGTGCATGGTATCATTGGTTTCTTTCTTTCCTTCTTTTTATTTTTATTTTTATTTTTTAGACGGAGTCCCACCATGTCACCCAGGCTGGGGTACAATGGCGCCATCTCGGCTCACTGCAATCTCCTCCTCCCGGGTTCAAGTGATTCTTGTGCCTCAGCCTCCGGAGTAGCTATGATTACAGGCGCATGCCACCATGCCTGGCTAATTTTTATATTTTTAGTAGAGACGGAGTTTCACCATGTTGGCCAGGCTGGTCTTGAACTCTTGACCTCAAGTGATCCACTCACCTCGGCCTCCCAAAGTGCTGGGATTACAGGCGTGAGCCACGGCCTTGGCCTCACTGGTTTCATTTTAAGAAGAGGATACTATGCTAGGTGTGGTGGCTAACACCTGTAATCCCAGCACTTTGGGAGATCAAGGCAGGCAAATCACTCGAGCCCAAGAGTTTGAGACCAGTCTGGGCAACATGGCGAAACCCCGTCTCTACCAAAAAAATACAGAAATTAGCCGGGCATGGTAGTGTGTGCCTGGTGTCCCAGCTGGTCAGGAGGCTGAGGTGAGAGGATTGCTTGAGCCCGAGACATCAAGGCTGCAGCGAGCTGTGATTGTGTCACTGCACTCTAGCCTGGGTGCAAAAAGAGGAGGATACTACTTCAAAGCTCTCCAGGGATTCTGATGTACAAAAAACAGCGTTCACAGTCATTGCATAAAGAAAGCATGAAGTTATATGGAAGGAGCAGAGTCTTACACAGTATTTTGGGGGTTAGAAACTGTCAGCTGCACTAATATTTTAAATTAGTGTGTTATGAACAACTTCATTTGGATTACAGCCAGCTCAAACTCCTGAAACCACACTGAGGTCTTGATAGTGTTGAAGAACCAAGAATTTAATTCTGGGGGGGAGTGAAAAAAGAGAAAAGAAAAAATAGAATTCTTGTAAGTTGATTATAAATTCCCCGACATCTGATGTGAGTAACACTGTGTACAATTTATAGACTTGGCCACCTCCTATAGTGGCTATGTTTTGTGACTTCTCACAACTACCTAAAACAGGCTTCACAAATTTCGATGACCGCACTAACAAGCAGCTCTACAATTTAGATGAGCAAACTGCAGAAAGGCAACCAGAAAGCAAGAAAGTCTTTATCTGTTTTCATTGGATAGGCTGATACTTACTGAGCACTTACTGTATGCCAGGTGTTGTTCTAAGAATGGCGCATGCATTAACTCCTTTATTCCTGGCAGGAAAATAAAAATGGAGATATCTGTCACTTCTCATTGAAGACAGAGCAAAGCCAAATTCAAACTCACAAGAGACCTTCCTCTCTGCTCTATTCATGAGCCAGCCAAAGCCAAGTTCCTGTTTGCTAGTTCATAAATTCAGCTTCCTCAGCCCGCAGAAGGACTTTACTCTACAGACCCCAAAAGAATGAAGAGTTTTAGGCCCACAGCACTTGCTTCCTAGATTTCCCTTAACATCTGATCCTTTACTTGTGAGAGAAAATTTTCCATTTCTGTGTTCTTATTTTCTCTTCTCAAAAAGGCAGACTTTATTATTCTGTTTCCACAAGTAACAGGGATTCTTGGACCACACAGCCCTGTGTCTCCATCTGTCTTTTTAGTCAGAGTCCCAAAATTTCAGAGCTGAAGGGAAGCTGAGAGAGAGAATACAACTGCAGGATGACTTAGAGATAAAATGCAACTGCCCCACTGTACAGATAAGAACAATAGTTACTTATTGAATGTATAAGACACACTGCTAAGCACACTACACATATCTGTAAACATACGTGCTTTTGTGTATGTATGTATATATAGTGTGTGTACATGTGTATATATGCATGTATAATGTGTGTACATAGGTGTATATATGCCTATATATAATATGTGTACATAGGTGTATATATGCATATATATAATGTGTGTGTATGCGTGTATATATGCATATATAATGTGTGTACATATGTGTATATATGCATATAGAATGTGTGTACATATGTGTATATGTGCCTACGTGTGTACATATGTGTATGTGCATATATGTGTACGTGTGTGTGCATATACATGTGTGTATATGTGCATGTATAATGTGTATATATGCATATATGTAATGTGTGTGTCTGTGTGTATATATGCATGTACATATGTGTACATGTGTGCATGCATATATAGTGTGTACATATGTGTATATGTATACATATATAATGTGTGTACATGTGTGCATATATATGCATATACACATATATTAAGGAAACTGATATTCAGAGGGAAGTACAGATAACAAGAATCATCGCTCATTGAATGTGTAAGACACATTTCTAGACACTATATATATATTTGTGAATGTATGCGTGTGCGTGTATTTATACACACATACTAACCCTAGCCCCTTAATCACAACCACACTTCGTCCCCAAGCCCCAGAACCTTGGGCCAAGTCCACATTGGTTGGTTCCTGTTATAGGTTCAATCCATCCCCAAAAAGATATGTCAAAGTCCTAACCCACAGTATCTGTAACTGTGACCTGGATTGGACATAGCGTCTTTGACCTCCTAACCCATGGTATCTGTAACTGTGACCTTGATTGGAAATAGGGTCTTCAAAGTTCTAACCCACAGTATCTGTAACTGTGACCTGGATTGGACGTAGCATCTGTGAAGTCCTAACCCACAGTATTTGTAACTGTGGATTTGATTGGAAATAGAATCTTTGCAGATGTAGTCAAGTTAAACTGAGGTCGTACTGGATTAAGATGGATATTGATCCAATGACTGGTGTCCTTGTAAGAAGACGGAAATCTGGACACAGATGGGGACACGGATACAGAGAAGGCCACGGGATGACAGAGGGAGAGACTGGAGTGATGCATCTGCAAGCCAGGGAGCACGAAGGAAGGATCCCCCCACTGAAGCTTTCAGAGGGAGCATGGCCCTGCTGACACCTTGATTTTGGACTTCCAGCCTCCCAGTACTACAAACCAATAAGTTTCTGCTGTCCCAAGCCCCTCCATTTGTGGTCCTTTGTCAAGGGCAGCCCTAGGATGTGAGTGCCATTCCCATTTCCTTCTAGTGACTGCAAGAGCGATCAGAAGCAGCCACTTTAGTAACTCCAGCTGCAGAGACCCAGAGATGAAAAGCTTAAAACAAAAGCTTCTATTAAAATACTGAAAGGTGGAGACATGATTTTTTAAAAAAGAAAAAGCACTTCGCCAATGAGACCCAGTCTCTAAAGACCCTCTGAGCTGCGGCAGCTGCTGCTGGATTTCCAAGAGGCAAGCCTTCCTCCCTCCCTTCGGGGACGCTTTTCCCTGAAATCTCAGCGTTGGATCTGCAGTGCTGAGTAGAGACGGCTTCCCTGACACCCATGCTAATGAGTTCACGAGCCACGCGGGGTGTCAGGAGACATGCAGTACTCCCAAAAGCCTGAAGAAGAGCCCGGCGTGTGGTGGCAGCGACGTGACAAGCGGGCGAGGCTGATAGGAGATAACACAGGAGGCAAGAGATGGTCGGATTCTGGCAGCACAGCTCCTGAGTAAGAGGGAGGATGCAGTCTAGGTTCTGAAGGCATTTTTAAGGTTGAGGCTGTCGGACATAAAACAGCTTTGAAACATTTTGTCGACCGAACAAAGGGAACAGCACCGATTTGATGAGCCCCTTCAGTAGGCTGACCTTTTCCCCAGCACTAACACTGTTCACCCTCATAGACATTGCACAGGTGAATGCCTGTCCACTTAAAAGCAGGCAAAGAAGGACTGGAGAGGGTGAGTAGCTTTCCTGAGGTCACACAACAGAAAGGAAGGCCAGAATTGTAACTCAAGCCTGACCAAACCCGAAAGCATCTTCCCAACCTCATTACTCTACAGTACAGCTTTTGGGCAAACCTCTGGTGCTTAAGAGTGGACAAAGATCTTCCACCAAGAAGCTCATGAAGCAGACAGAAAACTGCATGAGCCGCCGGGCCCAGTGGTGCAGTGGCTCACGCCTGTAATCCCAACACTTGTGGGAGACTGAGGCAGGAGGATCACTTGAGGTCAGGAGTTCCAGACCAGCCTGGCCAACATGGTGAAACCCCCATCTCTACTAAAAATACAAAAATTAGCCAGGCTTGATGGTGGGCCACCTGCCATCTGAGCTACTCAGGAGGCTGAGGCAGGAGAATCGCTTGAGCCTGGGAGGCGGAGGTTGCAGGGAACAGAGATCACACCACTCTACTGCAGCCTGGGCAGCAGAGGAAGACCCTGTCTCAACAAAAAAGAAAAAAGACAAGAAGGAAAGAAAACTGCATAAGCTCTGGGTGTCTACAGCCTCTTACCCAGTCACTTGCCCAAAGCCATAGTTTGGTCCCCTGGAACTCAAAGCCATGTCTTTTTAATCCTAGTCCATTTACCCCAGGGCACTTTTAGAACAGACAGGTCAGGCAGAGCTAAAGGGAAGAGTCTGGGTGTCAAAGTCAGACACACCCTCCGGTTCTGCTGAGTGACCTTGGGCAAGTAACTTGCCCTCTCTGGGCCTCAGAGCCCCCATCTGTGAAAGAAAATAATACCCTTTACCAAGAAGGATTGTTTGGGAGCAACTCAGTCATTCAACTTACTCAGTTGTTCAGGCCTCCTATATGCAGGCACATGTTAGGACAGAGGTTCCCAAACTTTCTCAACTCACAATACCCTTGGTGTCACAGGAATTATTTCAGAGATTTCCTAAGCCAAAAAAATCCAACAATTCCATTTATTAAACAGTTAGGTACAAACAACTGAATGAATAGTTATCTCTTCACAACGTAGTAGCCATTTGAAAAAGTAATGCACATACATTAAAAGAAAAATTTTTTTTTCATTATGAAATAATGACAATTGCTGGCCGGGTGTGGTGGCTTATGCCTGTAATCCTAGCGCTTTGGGAGGCTGAGGCGGGCGGATCACCTGAGGTCAGGAGTTCAAGACCAGCCTGGCCAACATAGTGAAACCCTGTCTCTACTAAAAATACAAAAATTAGCTGGGTGTGATGGCAAGTGCCTATAATCCCAGCTACCCAGTAGGCTGAGGTAGGAGAATCGCTGGAACCTGGGAGACAGAGGTTGCAATGAGCAGAGATCACGCCACTGCACTCCAGCCTGGGAGACAGAGCAAGACTTTGTCTCAAATAATAATAATAATAATAATAATAACAATTGCTGCTACAAAGATATGTATTCCCATTGGGCTGTGCAAAACTTCTCAAACGTTAGGATCAGATGGGACTTCACCACCCTAATTTCCTGTTCCATGTTGATTTTGTCACAGTTCTTGCTTTTTAGCACGAGCACCACAAAAAAATCCAACTTTGCAATGATGGGTCATCATCGAAAAAAAGGTGGCGCAATATAATGTTTGAAACGGTGAACTATCTCGAGCTGGTAGTTCACAAGGGTCCAACATATCATTGTGTTTCCTCAGAACTTTTTTTTTGTTTTTTGAGTTGGAGTCTGGCTCTGTTGCCCAGGCTGGAGTGCAGTGGCGCGATCTCGGCTCACTATAAGCTCCGCCTCCCGGGTTCACGCCATTCTCCTGCCTCAGCCTCCTGAGTAGCTGGGACTACAGGCACCTGCCACCACGCCCGGCTAATTTTTTGTATTTTTAGTAGAGACGGGGTTTCACCGTGTTAGCCAGGATGGGCTTGATCTCCTGACCTTGTGATCCATCCACCTCGGCCTCCCAAAGTGCTGGGATTACAGGTCTGAGCCACCACGCCCGGCCCTCAGAACTTTTTTAAACTCCCACAGCATCCCTGTGAGTTCCTGGTGGCATCCTGCGTCACGCTGGTGCACAGTTTGGGAACCCTGGCACTAGCCCCTGGAAAAAACAGTAAAGTATAAACAGATATGACCCACATTCTCATGGAACCTGGGGCCTATTTGGAAAGGAGGGTGGAGAGACAGGTCTATGCAGGAATCGTCAACATCACCTCCTCCAGGAAGTCCTCCCTGATTCCCTAGGCTGGGTTGTGTTTCTCTCCTCAGAATTCCCATGGAACCTACAGTGACATCTGTCACCACAGCTGCTGCAGTTTATTGAAATGATCTGTTTATCTATTTGTAGAATCACATTCCCTAGAGTAAGAAAGGGAAAACATTTTTTTAAATATATAGAATCAAACACATAACTCATTTGCTAGGATTGACTCCAGTTGATCCTTGAATCCCCCAGGCCCAGGAGGCTCAATAAACGATGTTACTATTACTGTTGCTGATATTGTTAGCAAAACGAATGTGGTCTTTATCACACCTCCGCTTTGCTGCGACTTCCCCTCTTTGATAGGGACGTGGTAGACGACTCCTGAGGTCCCCATCCCAGAGACATAAACCACACCACCAAAAGTAACAAGAATCTGACAAATCCAGCGAGGGTTTTATGGGTGGCTCTCCAGGAGTCACTTAGCTCACTTAAAAGACAGCGATTCCCTGGGAAGGCCCTCGTTCAACCCAGCCCTGAGCCCAGAACACCTGGGATACGAGACGTAGGGATTTCCCAGCCCGGACAGAGCCCACAGGTGCTGTGGCCAGACTATGGCCACGGTAGGAGCTTCCACTGTTGAGCCGTCTCCTGTGGCCACATCTTGACCAGCATGTCCAGTGTTAGCTGAGTGCCCGTCCTCATTTAGAAATCTCTGTCTCTGGGAAAGCAGTCTCTCAGAGAAATCCATGATAACCTAGGAGATTTGGGTAAAAGAAGGGCCTTTTGTTAGAGCAGAACCATTACATGGACAGCACTCAAAACCAGCACGTCTAGGTTTGTACCCCAGCTCTGCCTCTTACAAGCACCAAGACTTTATACAAGCCAGCTTTCTCATCAGAGAGATTGAAACACGAACAAGACAATCATAAATATAAAGGCTTTTAATGAATGGTGTGCCTGGCACATAGCAAGTCTTCAATTAACATTGGCTGCTAATCACCACTCTGTTTCTTTTTTTTTTTTTTTTTTTTTTTTGAGACGGAGTCTCGTTCTGTCGCCCAGGCTGGAGTGCAGTGGCCGGATCTCAGCTCACTGCAAGCTCCACCTCCTGGGTTCACGCTATTCTCCTGCCTCAGCCTCCTGAGTAGCTGGGACTACAGGCGCCCGCCACCTCGCCCGGCTAGTTTTTTTGTATTTTTTTTGGTAGATACGGGGTTTCACTGTGTTAGCCAGGATGGTCTCGATCTCCTGACCTCGCGATCCGCCCGCCTCGGCCTCCCAAAGTGCTGGGATTACAGGCTTGAGCCACCGCGCCCAGCCTCACCACTCTGTTTCTAAGCTCCACTACTTGTAGGGTATATTGCAAACCATTTGTAACTATTACTAGGGGACTGCTTTCGAGCATTTTGTTCAAATGTGCTCCAGAAATGTACATTTTCTCCTATTGTTAAAGAGAGAGGAAAATGGGAAAAGAAAATAGAAGTGAGGGTAGGTTTGTGATTAGATCTATAAGGCCATTGGTCCAATTCATTTGTATTCCTGGGAGAGAACGGCTGGAGTTACACCAGTTGCAACCCGAGTTGTTTAAAACATTCGACCAGTGGTTTTCAACCAGAGGCGATTTTGCTTCCCAGGGGACATGTGTCAATACAATTTCTAGAGAAATTATGAGTTGTCACAACTTGTCAAGGAAGAGGGGTGCTACCGGCTTCTAGCAGATCAGGGTCCGGGATGCTGTTCAATATTCTCCAGTGCCCAGGACAGCCCCCACCACAAAGAATTATCCATTCCAAATGTAAACCCTAAGTTGAGAAAACCTGCCTTAGATGATCTTATTTCAAAGTGTGACAACATGTCACTGCTCAGCCATGTCTCAGCTAAGATCCAGCCTGTTTATGGGCAGGAAAAATGGGGTCCGGAGACATAAGCAACTCACTCAAGGTGGTGCAGCAGACACAGGCCTCCAGTTTCAAATTCAAGCTCCTATTCCGTTCACTCTTCTGCCATCTTCTAGGCACTGAAGATACACACAAATGCCTTCCAAGAGCTGGTTCCTGCTGGGGAAAAATTCCATATGACATTGTTTCCAAACTCTTACTGAGGACTGGGTCAAAATCGAATCAAGCTGACTTGAAAGCTAGAGAATCCTCAGCTCAATTCGCAGCTCAGCCACTTCCTGCTTGAGGGGAATTTTCACCAGTGAGTTCCACCTGAGCCTCAGTTTTCTCATCTGTAAAATGGTTGCATGGTGCAGTGGTTAAGACCGGATTTGGACCACCTGGATTTGAATCTTATTCATACCACTAATTAGCCTGTGACCTTTGACTTGTTACCCAACAGTTCTGTGCTCCATTTGCCTTGGATATAAAATGGGGATGATGACCAGGCATGATGGCTCACACCCGTAATCTCAGCACCTTGAAAGAATGAGACAGGAGGATCACTTGATGCCAGGAGTTCAAGACCAGCCTGGGTAACCTCAGGGTCCTCAGGACCCTGTCTTCATAAAAATATTTTAAATTAGCCAGGTATGGTGGTGCACGCCAGTGGTCCCAGCTACTCGGGAGGCTAAGGTGGGAGGATCACTTGAGAGGGAGGTCAAGGCTGAAATGAGCTGTGTTCATGCCACTGCGCTCCAGCCTGGGTGAAAGAGTGAGACCCTGTCTCAAAAACAAAAATAAAATGAATTAGGAATGAAGATATAACATCTGTGTCTTAGGGTTGTTGTGATAACTAAATGAGTTCATCGATATAAAACACTCAGAATGGAATCTGGCTCAGAGAATGCACTCAGTAAATATTGTAAATGTTGGCTGTTTTGGTCATGAATGTTATTACCTTCAAGGACTTTGCGGGAGGATTAGAAATAATATATGCAAATCATCTAATACAGAATGGTTGTGCAAATATTTTGGACATTAATTAAATGACGAGTTAATATGTTAACCATGCCAGGACACCAAAGCAGTGGTTCTGAGCCCTTGCCAAACTTTAAAATCGCCTGGAGAGTTTTAAAAAGAATCCTCTGGGTGACTAATTAAATTAAAATACCTTAGGGGGCAGAGCCAGGGCACAGGATAACCCAAGGCCACTCTAGCAACTTAGCCTGGGGGTCCTGCTCCTAGATCAGCTGTCAATATCCTCCTTTACAAATCCAGGTCTAATGATTTATACTTTATCCACCTTCTACCTCCCCAGGGCGAGGACAGTGTTTAGCACAGGTTTGGTACCAGGAGATACTTGTGGAATACATAGAGGATTGAATTAGTGTTAAGTTACTCGAAGGAAGCCACCATGTTCACCTTGCTCATCATTGTATGCCCAGCGCATACAATGCCTGGCACACAGAAGGTGTCCAATAAATATGTGTTGTATTAATTAATCTGTTAATTTATCAAAGAAAATTTCCAGGGAAAGGTTCATGGGGGAATTCTTTTGTGTTGCCACTGCCGCCTGCTGGTCATTTTGCTGCACTGCTGGTAATACAATAGGGATTTGTGTTCTCTGAAAGGAGCCACCGAGGTCAACAAGAAAAAGCCTCCCTCACCAGGGGGAGGGAAAGTGAGGCTTCTCCTCTGCGCTTTCCCCAGCACATTGAGATCACACTGGGTTGCAATGACCCGATAACTGTTCTCTGTTCCCCACTCGACTGAGTTCTGGGAGAACAGAAACCATGATTCTCTAATTCACTACTTCATACCCAGCTCCTAGCACAGGGATGGAATGTTGGAGGAACAGAGTCTACAGTCTAAAAAAAAACAAAAACAAAAAAATCGGAGAGTGTATTCTGGACTCAAGGAGTTCAAAAACTATGAAGTGTAGTGCACCGGGCTGCATTTCCCAAGGAGTAGGAGTATTAGATACATTACGGGAGTACTCACGCGGCTTTAGTGTCCTGATGAACTTTTTGTGAGTCGTTTGGCTTAGAAAATTAGAAAAATTAAAACTGACATGTGAAGCCTCTGATTATAAGACTATTATTATTTAGAGTGAGGCTAAATTATATAGTGCAATCTAAATAGAAAAACAAGTCAATAGAAATTTACAAAAATATATTAAAGAGGACAGGTGTGGTGGCTCATGCCTGTAAGCCCAGCACTTTGGGAGGCTGCAGTGGATGGATCACTTGAGGTCAAGAGTTCGAGACCAGCCTGGCCAAAATGGTGGAACCCCGTCTCTACTAAAAATACAAAAAAAAAAAAAATTAGCTAGGCGTGGTGGCACATGACTGTAGTCCCAGCTACTCAGGAGGCAGAGACAGGAAAATCGCTTGGACCCAGAAGGCTGAGGTTGCAGTGAGCTGAGATCATGCCACTGCACTACATCTTGAGCGACAGAGTGAGACTCCATCTCTCTCTTTTTCTCTCTCTCTCCATATATATATACACACACATATATATGTGTATATATACATATTAAGTAAACAACAGTACAATTGGTATGAAAATATGACAAGAGTTATAAAAGTCATAAAAATAATCAGTGTGTATTGGGTGCTCACTATATGCTGCCCATCTCATGTGCATGAGCTTATTTAATTCTCATAACAATGCCATGAGATAGCCCATTTTCAAGATGAGGAAATTGAGGCTCAGAGAGGAAATTGAGGCTCAGAGAGGTCAGTTGTGCTCACAGACGTACAACTAGGATCTGAATCCTGAGCCCTTGGACACTTGAGCCCAAGCGCTTCTACTCTGCAATTTGCCTTTAAATGAAACGATGTGAGGTCTTTCAAGAAACATTTATTGGGCTCCTATCCTGTACCAGGCTGCCAAGGATGCAGCAGTGAGCTCAGCTGGGTTGAGGACCAAAGACTTCCTAAGGATATTTTCAGAGGAATCATTAGAACATGAATGGCACTGGGTTTATAATGTATAAACATTCATTATACCATCTATGTTTATTGTAAAATAATGCAGACACACCCTGCATTAAAAAAAAAAAAATACAACAAAGCACAGGCTGTGAAAATAAAAATAAAATTCTCCCTTCCTACAGCCCATCCCCAAGGCACGCTCTGCAGGGTTAATGATCCCTTGCCAGCCCTTTTAGGTCTCGTCCATAAACACATAATAGAGTGCTGCCTTGGAGGGAGCCCCATGATTGATTCAAGCAAGGCTTTGTGATTTGACTCTGGGCTCAGACACAGAAGCATTGGCTGCATATCCATTCTGCTCTGGAATGCCAGGGGGTAAACTTCAAGTATACAAATGACCTTCAATTAGTGGAAGGATTAGCCATGGCCAAGTGTCAGCTGAACCACTTATTGCCTCATCTCTGGGAATCTTGTGGAAAGGGAAGTACATTCAGCATCTCTGCCTCTCTCGCTCAACTATTCCAACAGCCCCTTCCCTTGGCTACATTAGCAGTCTTCTCCAGCCAGCCAGGGTCTTCTGAGTTTCTCTCTTCTATGGCACCTGCCATTTTTAATTACATTGTCCATTTACACATTTGCTTGGGCCCTTAGAGCATGCAGACCATGAGCTTTAGAGGGCAGGAATGGTGTCAGATTCGCCTCCTTACCCCATTGCTGGACGCATTGCTGGGCATGAAGTAAGCACTCATGAGATATTTTCTGAATAAATGCATGGGTGCTCACCAGAGCTATCTATGGTGTCATCCAAGACGCAACTCCAGCTGCACAGTGACCTGAAAGTCTCTTTCCACAGGCTGACTTCTGGGCTAGATTTCAAGGGTGGGAAGGAAACAGTTGATAAGCTCCAGTGAAGACTGCTATTGACGTATAAAGGAAAACCCTTCAACCTCAAGAGTAGAAGCCAGATTGCTACCCATCCACCCACTGGAGGAGATCAAAGCCCTGATTCTTCATGTGTGGTGATTACTGTGACTAAAGCATACTCATCAATTGATTCATTGATCTTTTCATGGGAAAAGTGATACATTTAAATGCCTACAAGGCCAGGCAATAGGGAGTGGCAGAGACTGGGGCCAAAGTAAAGAATATTCCTGGTCTAACAGGGAAAGCCAGTTCTCAACTCCAGCCAGTCATTGCCATGTAACTATGTGAACCCAGTATTGCCCAATCTTCTAATGTTTCAGAAGAATCCAGAAATCTAAGTTATTATTTGAAATCTCCTAATTTGTGAAAGCTCGGTAACTATTGTTTTAGTTGACATTGCTCCAGCTAAGTAGAGCCCAGATGTAAGTCATGTTCACAGAGAAAAGGGTTCTAGCTGGGACCTATATTGTACTGTGTGCCTTGAACCACAAGTACCATAGGACCAGGGATTATATCTGTTTTATTCACCTCTCTGTCCTCAGTACTAGTTATGTTGTTGGCACATAGTAATTGCTCAATAAACATTATTTGAGTAAATAAAGGAATGCTTTCAGTGAACCAGGCATTGTACTGGGTATGAGCATAATATGAGTTTTAAGCCTGGGAAAGAGGTGCCAGAAAAGATTCTGAAGTTATCATGGTGATAAGACAGCGTTCCCCCTGCCTTTGGGTAGCAATCTGGGTCTTGAAAGGATGCTTGAGATTCATCTTGCAAAGTAAGATGCTTCAAACAACACACGTTTATTATCTGACAGTTTCTGTGGGTCAGAAATCTGGGCATAGCTTAACATGTACACCCATGTTCACAGCAGTATTGTTCAGAGTAGCCAAAAGAGGAAGCTACCCAAGTGTCCATCGATGGATGAACAAAAAACAAAATGTGGCACCTGCCTACAATGGAATATTAGTCAGCCTTGAAAAGGAAGAAAATTTTTGACACATCTTACAACCTAGATGAACTTTGAGGACATTACGATAAGTGAAAGAAGCCAGTCACAGAAGGCAAATACCATTTGATTCCACTTACATGCGATAACTAGAGCTGTCAACTTCATAGAGACAGAAAGTAGAATGGGAGATACCAGAGACTAGGGATAAGTTGTTTAACGCATATAGAGTGTAAGATTCGCAAGATGAAAAGAGTTCTGGACATAAGTTGCCCAAGAATGTAAAAGTACACTAACCTACTGGACCGTAAACTTAAAATGGTTAAAATGGTCAGTTTTATGTTATGTGGATTTTACTGCAATTTAAAATTTTTTTAATAATAAAGTTTATAATGTTTTAGGATTTGTAGTCCTGTGTGTGAAGCAATTTGCTAGCTGTCCATTCCATCCAGGTGCTGAAAAAGGACTAGATTTCACCTGGGGCCTGAAATGGGTTAAACCTGCAGGTTCAACTCTCCAATAAATACTGTGACCCCAGCATCTTGGGTGGCTGAGGCAGGAGGATTGCTTGAGCCCAGGAGTTTGAGACCAGCTTGGGAGGCATAGCAAGGCACTGTCTCTACAAAAAAAAAAAAAAAAAAAAAAAAAAAGCCAAGTGTGACCGGACATGCCCTTAGTCCCAGCTACTCAGAAGGCTTAAACAGGGGAATTGCTTGACCCTGGGAGGTTGATGCTGCAGTGAGCCGGGGTTGCACCACTGCACTCCAGCCTGGGTTTCTTAGGCTACCGGGGGCTTTGTGTCTGCAGCTGAAGAGTGTAGTCACCAGATGGCAGTGTGGGCTTATTTTTAATAGTTGGGGCCATTTATTGCATTCCTACTAAATCCCAGGCCCTGAGCTTCAAGCTTGCTCTAACAGGCTCATCTCCAGTGAGAGAAACAGATAAATAATTCAGTACAATACAGTGCATGCAGTGCTGGAAAAACTAAGAAGACTGATGACTCAGTTGATGGTAAGAGGCATCAAGGAAGGCTTCCTGGAGAAGGAGAAATGAAGACTGAGTGTTGAAAGACAAGACCTAGTCATGATGGATGCACAGGTTAGGTGTCAGGTGAAAAGCAAGGAGAAGATTTCACAATTAAACACCCCCACCGTCCATCATTTACTAAGCACCTATGACATGCCAAAAACATCTTAAGCATTTCTTTATTTATCTATTTTAGTCCTCCAAATGCCTATAAGATAGATAATACTTTGATCATCATTATGCTAATGGGGAAACTAAGGATCAGAAAGGTTATGCCACTTGCTGGCGATCGCACAGCTAATAAGTAACAGAACTCGTATTTTTTTTGTTCTTTTTTTTTCTTTAAGACGGAGTCTCGCTCTGTCGCCCAGGCTGGAGTGCAGTGGCTGGATCTGGGCTCACTGCAATCTCCGCCTCCCGGGTTCATGCCATTCTCCTGCCTCAGCCTCCCGAGTGGCTGGGACTACAGGCGCCCGCCACCTCGCCCGGCTAGTTTTTTGTATTTTTTAGTAGAGACAGGGTTTCACCGTGTTAGCCAGGATGGTCTCGATCTGCTGACCTCGTGATCCGCCCGCCTCGGCCTCCCAAAGTGCTGGGATTACAGGCTTGAGCCACTGCGCCCGGCCAGAACTTGTATTTTAACCTTGATTCCACAGCCAACTTCATTCTACCTTGCCCATATGTAGTCTGTGCCCAGAGGTGAAAGACAGAAAGGAGAGTCTGAGAAATAGAAAACAGTCTGATGCGAGGTGGTGATGCAGACAGAGGATGCTGGAGAGGCTGACCAAAGCTAGATCACACAGATTCTGAGCAGGACTCCCCAAAGATTTGCATCATCTCATCAGAGCTCCTTCTGGCTTGCATTTCAGCGGAGGAGTCCCTGGCATGTGACAACCCAGGGCTGCCTGAAAATGGATACCAAATCCTGTACAAGCGACTCTACCTGCCAGGAGAGTCCCTCACTTTCATGTGCTACGAAGGCTTTGAGCTCATGGGCGAAGTGACCATCCGCTGTATCCTGGGACAGCCATCCCACTGGAACGGGCCCCTGCCCGTGTGTAAAGGTAAAGAAACCTACTCACCACACAGGGTCCACGGGGCCTGGAGATGTCAGGATTGGCTCACAGGAGTTCTGAACTTGCTCTAAAAAGTTGGACTAGGAGTTTGAGACCAGCCTAGGGAACATAGTGAGACCCCCATCTCTATATAAAAAAAAAAAAAGTAGTTGGGCACACATCTGTAGTCCCAGCTACTCGGGAGGCTGAGATGGGAGGATCACCTGAGCCTAGGAGGTCAAGGTTGCAGTGAGCCTTGATCATGCCATTGCACTCCAGCCTGGACATAGCAAGACTCTATCTCAAAAAAATTAAATTAAATTTTAAAATAATAAAAAGCTGAGCTACTGTACTTCATTAAATCTAAGATGTCACCATTACTTTACGCACCACTAAAAAAGAAAAAACAAAATGCCGCCAATTACACTATGACACAATGTCTTCTCCTGGCTTAGAATTTTTATTTTTACTTAATAAAGGAGCTTTTGGCCAGGCACAGTGGCTCACGCCTGTAATCCCAACACTTTGGGAGGCCGAGGCAGGCAGATCACTTGAGGTCAGGAGTTCAAGACCGGCCTGGCCAACATGGTGAAACCCCATCTCTACTAAAAATAAAAAAAATTAGCTTGGCATAGTGGTGCATGCCTGAAGTTCCAGCTACTCGGGAGGCTGAGGCTGGAGAATCACTTGAACGGGCGGCGGAGGTTGCAGTGAGCTGAGATCACGCCACTGCACTCCAGCCTGGAATGACACAGTGAGATTCTATCTAAAAATAAAAATAAATAAATAAATAAATAAAAAGGTCTTTAAGCGTTAAGCTTTTTATCATATATCACAATTATGAAAATGTTGAAATGAAAATATAAGCAGCCCAGGCGCAGTGGCTCACACCTGTAATCCCAGCATTTTGGGAAGCTGAGGTGGGAGGATTGCTTGAGCCCAGGAGTTCGAGACCAACCTGGGGTAACATGGTGAAACCATTTCTACAAAATAATAATAATAATAATAATAATAATACAAAAACTAACCTGACGTGGTGACATGTGCCTGTAGTCCCAGCTACTTGGGAGGCTACGGTGGGAGGATCACTTGAGCCCAGGAGACAGAGGTTGCAATGAGCTGTGATCACGCTACTGCACTCCAGCCTGAGTAACAGACTGAGACTCTGTCTCAAACAAACAAACAAAATGCAAGCAAAATAAACTGGTTCCAGTGTATTTAAAAGTTCCCTACCTTCAAAGTCTGGCACTTTTGATTTTCTAAATTATTACTAAATTTTTTTGTAGAGACAGGGTCTTGCTATGTTGCCCAGGCTGGCCTAGAACTCCTGACCTCAGCGATCCTCCCTCCTCTGCCTCTGAGTAGCTGGGATTGCAGGTATGAGCCACCACACCCAGCTGTAGAATCATTTTTTACTCCAGGTCTTCAACATCCTATTTTTCCACTCAATATTGCTCCTGTTGAATGTCATTCTGTACTAAAATATATATACATTTACGTACATACATGTATATGTACACATATACATACATATGTGTACATATATCTATATATGTATATATTGCTCCTGTCCCATTAAAGCATCAGGGATGCAGAATTCAGTAGGAATGTCCATAACGAACTAAAGTATTTGATATGAGGGGCTTGCAGTTACATTGAGGCAGGGCTAAGACGAGGTTGAGGCAAGAGAGGTGCCTGAGGCGAAAAATGTAAGGAGGTGACCAAGTGTCCCATAGAACAGCCTGTAAAAAAGAGTCTCCGTACACTTCTCGCCCTAGACGCCTCTTGCCTTGCCCTAGTCCCAGCCCTGTGAACCAGCCTGGTTTTTGTTTATTTGTTTGTTTGTTTGTTTTTGTTTGTTTGTTTGTTTGTTTGGAAACAGGGTCTTGCTCTGTTGCACAGGCTGGAATGCAGTGGCGTGATCATGACTCACTGCAGCCTCAATCTCCTGGGCTCAAGCAATCCTCCCACTTCAGCCTCCCGAGTGGCTGGAACCACAAGTACACGCCACCATGCCCAGCTAAATTTTTTTACTTTTGTAGAGATGGGGATCTCGCTATGTTGCCCAGGCTGGTCTCTACTCCTGGCCTTAAGCAATCCTCCCACCTCGGCCTCCCAAAGTACTGGGATTACCACGTCCGACCTCTGCCTGCTTTTGACCCCTGCTTAGAGAACACTGCTTAATTATTCCCCACCTCTTGCACCGCCTTCTCACAACCAGTTAGTTCCCATGGGTTAGGAGTGTTCTCGCACTGCCTACCGGGTGATCTCCCAGGGTGCTGCCTGGCATTCTGCAAACCCTGATACTCTTACGCCCCACGTTTGTGCACACGGCGAATCATGAGCGCCACCTGGTGGCAGTTATTATTACACACTATTGCTTTAAGCCTCGCCCCGACCTCCCAGATGAAGTGAGAAAATTGCATCTTAGAATCCATTGAACACTCATCACTAAAATTAAGTTGTAACACACTGAGTAAAATTTGGATTCGTTTATCTGGATCTTTGACGTGCACAGTCAGTAATAGTAACAGAAATATGTTCAGTGTTTTAGGCCAGTGGATCTTAACCTTTACTGCATTAATGCCCCTTTGAGAATCAGACAAAAGGCACTGAATTTGCCCTCCAGAAGGAACAGAAGCATGAAGTTTTATGTCTCTACTTGGGAACCCATAACTCCAGTGGATCCCCATATGCCTTATTCATGAACCCCAGCTCTGAGACTTAAAACTACTTTCCCAGCTAGTTTGTCCACTCTGAGGAATATTTCCAAAAGAAGTTAAAACAGGTGTTTAAACAAACACTGTCTATGAATGTTTATAGCAGCACTATTCACAATAGCCACAAGATGGAAACAGCCGAAATGCCCCACAACTGATGAATGGATAAACAAAAGTGTGGCAGAAAAAAGGGAATATTATTCAGCCAGAAAAAAGGAATGAAATATTGACACATGCCACAACACAGATGAACCTCAAAGCCATTATGTTAAGTGAAGGAAGCCAGACACAAAAGGTCACATGTTTTAGGATTCTGTTTATAGGAAACATCTAGAATGGGTAAATCCATAGAGACAGAAAGCAGAGTTGTGGTTGTCTAGGGACTGCTTAATGAGTATGGGGCTTGTTTTGGAGATGATGAACACGTTTTGGAACTAGACAGAGGTCATGGTTGTGCAACATTGTGAATGTGCTAAATGCTCCTGAATTGTTAACACTTTCAAATGGTTAATTTTATGTTATGTGAATTTTATCTACCTAAAAAAAATCCCCTGAAACACCTCATTTAAGTCTTATGACCACTAAGATAGGTGAGTCATCTTACCTGTTTTACAGATGTAGAAGGAGAAGCTCAGAGAAGTTAAGTGACTTTCCCAAAGTCACACAGCTAGTACAAGACAAAGCTAGGACTTGAACCCGCATCTCGTGACTATAAATTTCCCACCTTCAGGGCTACTAAGAAAGACCCCCAACCAGCCAATCACTGCAGCATGGAAACCTAGGTGTGTTCACACATTCCCAAATCTACCCCAGATCTCCCAAACCAAAATCATTGAGAGGCAGGCCTGGAATAAACATTTTAACAAGCTCTCAAATGCACTTTGAATTTGAGAACCATTTAAGGCCGTGATTTCCAAACATTTAGTGCAAACATAAACGGAGTCCTGAGCCCTTTCCACTGAGATTCTGATTCACTGGGTCTACAAGGACCCAGGGACCAGTTTAACCACACAGGTGAATTGTGTCATCAGCCAGCCAAGTATGGGAAACACTAGCATAAGGGATGCAATTTAATCTTACCGGGTATCAAGCAGGGGCTCATCACATGAATGACAATGACTTATATAAGCAGTTCTGGGTTTTTTTTTTTTTGAGACGGAGTCTCACTCTGTTGCCCAGGCTGGAGTGCAGTGGCTGGATCTCAGCTCACTGCAAGCTCCGCCTCCCGGGTTTACGCCATTCTCCTCCCTCAGCCTCCTGAGTAGCTGGGACTACAGGCGCCCACCACTTCACCCGGCTAGTTTTTTGTTGTTGTTGTTGTTGTTGTTGTTTTAGTAGAGACGGGGTTTCACCGTGTTAGCCAGGATGGTCTCGATCTCTTGACCTCGTGATCCGCTAGTCTCCGCCTCCCAAAGTGCTGGGATTACAGGCTTGAGCCACCGCGCCCGGCCATTTTTTTTTTTTTTTTTTTTAGACGGAGTCCTGCTCTGTCGCCCAGGCTGGAATGCAGTGGCGCGATCTCGGCTCACTGCAAGCTCCGCCTCCCGAATTGATGCCATTCTCCTGCCTCCGCCTACCGAGTATCTGGGACTACAGGCGCCCGCGACCACGCCCGGCTAATTTTTTGTATTTTTAGTAGAGACGGGGTTTCACCGTGTTAGCCAGGATAGTGTCAATCTCCTGACCTCGTGATCCACCCGCCTCAACCTCCCAAAGTGCTGGTTTTACAGGCGTGAGCCACTGCGCCCGGCCTGAATTTATTTTTGATAGTACGGGAAACCTGCTTTGTAGAGCTTAAGTACTGAGAAATTACTGAGTAAAGATTGCCTGTAAACCCTGTAACTGTCATATGGACATTAATTGAAGTTAATTTGACATTGTTGATGAGTTTTCTGCAGGGGAGAAAACAGCAGGATTTGTTTTTTAATGAATCTTGGCTGGGCGCGGTGGCTCAGCCTGTAATCCCAGCACTTTGGGAGGCGGAGGCGGGTGGATCACGAGCTGAGGAGATCGAGACCATACTGGCTAACACAGTGAAACCCCGTCTCTACTAAAAAATACAAAAAAACTAGCCGGGCGAGGTGGCGGGCGCCTGTAGTCCCAGCTACTTAGGAGGCTGAGGCAGGAGAATGGCCTGAATCTGGGAGGCGGAGCTTGCAGTGAGCGGAGGTTGCGCCACTGCACTCCAGCCTGGGGGACCTCTGTCTCAAAAAAAAAAACCCAAATAAGAAAACCATGAAAAGGGCCACTTTGGCCTGGACAACGTGTTTGTATCTGCCACGTGGCTTTTTAAATTATTCTTGGATTAATTACAAAGGTATCTCATGGAACAAGTAGAAGAAATCAGAGTTTCAAATGGAAGGAGCAGAGTTTTCCTCTCTCCTCCATCCCTTTCTTTCTTCTGTGGAAGCCAGTGCTGATCACCTGAATTTCCAGTGTCACACTTTTCCCTAGGCTTGTACACGTAGAAATACTTGGAAAGAGAGAGGGATGTTTGTTTTTGTTTTATAGAAAAAAAAAAAAAAAAAGCCTGGGTGTGGTAGCTTACACCTGTAATCCCAGTACTTTGGGAGCCAAGGGGGGAAGATCACTTGAGCCTGGGAGTTTGAGACCAGCCTAGGCAAAATAGTGGGACCTCATCTCTACAAAAAAATCAAAAAAATTAGCCGGGCACGGTGACACGCTCCTGTAGTCCCAACTACTTGGGAAGCTGAGGCAGGAGTATTGCTTGAGCCCAGGAGGTTGAGGCTGCAATGAGCCATGACTGCACCACTGCACTCCAGCCTGGGAAAGGGAGCAAGACTCTGTATCAAAAGAAAAAAAAGGGAGGAGGGTCCATATCATGCTGTACTCTGTGTTTTACTTATTACAAACGTAGCGCCATGTTTTTTTTTTTAATTGCCACCCATCTTTCCACACTTTGCCTGTTCCCCAGTGCATTCAGCCCTTCCTCTGTTGATGGAGACATCAGTTCTCTTCCAGTTTTTTGTTTGTTTTGTTTTGCAAAAACATTCTTGCCCATGAATCCTTGGATGCTGGCACTTTTCATCCTGCAGGACAGATTCCTCCAAGCAGGATTGATGATGTGGGCAAAGGCCTGTGGAGACCGAGAGTTGTCCTGGATGTCACCAAATCGTTGCCCGCAATTGGAGCAATCCACACTCACCAACTACGTGTAATAATGTCCATTTCTCCACATCCTCACCAGCACTGTATGTTTTCAATTTTTTTTAAATGCTGCCAAACTGGTAGGAAAATAAAACTACCATCAGAATATACACAAATGTAGCCGGGCATGGTAGTGTGCACCTGTAATCCCAGCTACTTGGAGGCTGAAGTAGGAGAATTGCTTGAAACCAAGGAGGCTGAGGTTGTTGTGAGCTGAGATCGCACCACTGCACTCCAGCCTGGGTGACAGAGCAAGACTCTGTTAAATATATATATATATATATACACACACACACACACACACACACACACACAAATGACCAAAAACAAAGAAAAAAAAACAGGAAAAGATAAAAAGAGGCTCCATTTTGCAGGTGATCCCTGAAACCTCTCTTTTTTATGGGCTAGTATCCCTAGAAGCCCCACAAGGTGCACCAGCTCACTGCTTTCTCCCACAACTGTGATGGCATTGCTAGCAGAAAAGGCTCTGGGGAGACCCCTGCACCTTTCTTCCCTCCCCATTTCCACTCCTGAGATCCGTCCCACCACCAATTCTGTAAGGAAATGATAAATCACTTCCTCTTCAGAAAAAGAAACTGGGATGCATGACATTGTGGTCTGCAGGAAGGGAAGCAACTCAATGCCAATGGGAGGCCACCTGACTGGGACGTGGCTCCCCCAGGCTCCAGCCCGGTTCTGCTGTGGACCACCTGTGTGACCTTGAGTGAGCTCCCCCTCCGTCTCTGACCTTGGTTTCCCTTTTTGTGAACTAAATGGGGGAGCCCAGATCAGAGTTTCTAAAGAGGAGCCAGTGAGCCCACTGGATGCACCAGAACTGCTGGAGCATTGGTGAGACCTGCAGAGGTCCACCCCTGAGAATACTGCCCTGGCAAGTCCCAGGAATGGCCCAGGAATCTGCATTTAACATGCCCCCTGCGGTCCACGAGCACAGGGCTCCAAGGGACACAAGATTCAATGCCTCCTCCCAGTTCTAGGATTCCATGGACATTCACGCAACTCCCACTCAACCACGGTGCAACTCACATCTTGGGGCGGGACCATCTGCTTCAATCTTTCCATTTTCTTGATGCCAAAGCTGCAGAGATGTGTGCACTTAGTTAGCCAGCTAGCTTTTCAGCTGGTTTTGCTGTCATGGTGTGATGATGGCGTAAACCAGAGAGTGACTTTAACCAAGGCATGGATTAGGATGTCTTGGGATTGGAGACATGAGGATAGCTGAGCCTTTGGTGGCCACTCTCTGCTATCCCCTAATGCTGCAATTTTTTCATCAAAGTCCTTCACGCTGGCATTTTGCATTCCTGTAATAAACATCCATCCTTGTTGGTATTTTTTTGTGCTCAGCTACCACGATGACTGATGACAAAGACGGGGTGCCTGTCCCCATCATCTTGAATCTCCAGAGAAGTTTTACAGAAAATATAAATGATTAAAAATAGTTTCTGCAGTCAGCAGAGACCGTGCGCCACTGCACTCCAGCCTGGGCGACAGAGCGAGACTCTGTCTCAAAAAAAAAAAAAAAATAGTTTCACATGGGATACAAAGCCTCATCAAATAAAAAGGAATAAAAATGAAATTAGAGAGGTGTACATAGATAGTCTTCCAAACAGGAAAACAGTTCCATCTCTGGCTGGATTTTGTATAAAGGTCTTGGGCCTCGCAATCCATTTGTGCTTTGCCCCACGTGAAAATGATGAAAAGACCCTAACCACGTGATTGACAGCAGAAACCAGAGCGCTTGAGCAGCCCAGATGGAAATCCTGCCTCCATCACTGAGAAGCTGTGTGATGTCAGAGAAGTTGCTTCACTTCTCTGAACCTCTGTTTGCTCATCTGTAAAATGGGGATGACAATAGTGTTGACCTAACAAGATTGTCGTGAGGGTTAAATGAGCAAATGTATATAGAGTTCTTGGCACAGTTTTGGACACGCGGTGAGTGTTCAGTAATTATTCACTATCACTGTTGTTGACGTTGGGTCTTATCTATCTCATCTTCTCTTGGGAACTTAGGAAGTGAAGAGTCCCCAGGCACGTTCACTGATTATAGTGGCCCAAGACAAGTCAAAACATAACACTAACTTCACTAAAGCATGGCATGGGCTTTTGCATCTAATTTTTTGGCCTCATTTCATGCAAATGAAGTGAATTCACTTTACATTGACCAATGCTTCCTGATTTCTCTTTCAGTTAATCAAGACAGTTTTGAACATGCTTTAGAAGGTGAGTTCCAGAATGAAAAAAAAAAAGTTTAATAAATCAAACTAATAGCACACAAAACAAGGGCAGGTCTTTGAATATCTTTATTTAGACACTTAAAATAAATAAATAAATTCTACCTTCACACTGCCAAAGATAATTTTAAAATAATATTGTAAGGGAAAAAAATTATGGGATTTGCAAGTCAGGATCCTACGAGTAACCTGAAAGGGATTTGACAGCTGTTCTCTACATGGTAACAGCAATGAGATAAGGAAAGCTCAGAGCCCATAAGCCTGAAAAAGGCATAACCCTATTGTAAAACTTTTCATGATGCCATTCTAGAAAGGGAACTAAATCCAGTGACGTGTCACCTTCTGTGCTGAGAGTCCTCCTGGTTTCCAGAGAGAAGAGTTTGCCCTGGAAGCATTCAATGGTCCATTTTTCCCTGAGTCTTTTTTCCCCTCAACATACCCACCCCTTCTCCCATGTCTCCTTACTTCAGCTCTCCTTTTATTAGAAATTCCCAACTGAGACTTATTCATGAGGAGCAGATGTTAAAATCTATCCAGGATTTTATTTCAGTTTTGTTTTCATTTTGTGGTTCCTTCCCTTTCCAACCCCTCCCGTGTGTAAAATGTCGAGCGTTCTATGTCACCGCTATTGAATTCGGTACAAAACCACCCACCGGGGCTGTGATGTAAAATATATACTGTAATACATTACTGTATATACATGTAAATACAAATACAGTATATTATAGTATATATATTTTAAAATATATACTGTAATATATTGTTTCTTTAAAAAAAAAAAAAGTGTTTTTACCCAATCAAGCAGTTTTGATTATTCCTGGAGCCATCTTTAGCTTTCTGACAATAATGAGTTCACTTAGAATCTGGGGCTATGTAAATTACATTTCACTAGTGGCTGTTCCTTGTAACAGACAACACTTGAATCCAAGCGGGTGGAACCAGGGCTCAAATATAAGTGAAGGAGCATGAATTAGACACTCCACTTGGAAAATAGACGGCACTTCGTGTTAGTCTCCATTCAGAGTATCCTTTTTCTGCCTTTTGCCGACCAATGAACCATGAGAACGTCTCAAAGGGCTGGGGTTGCTCGGAGCTTATGAGAGCCATCGTAACGTTTTGTGCTCATGCATTTATTGTGGGTATTAGGATTGATTTTTCAGACCCCATAAAGTGGTGGTTAATGGGTTATAGATTGGTGTACAGCCAAGCTCTATTAGATGTGACCGTGGAGAATGGCAGAGGAAACCTGGAGGCCAAGTTTCTAGAAGGGATGGAGGATCCGCCTTCAAGCTATGCTGGGAAAGCAGCCCTCTGCCCCAGGCCCCTGCAGCAGCTATTATAGTTCTTGCAATTGCCACAAATAATGGGAGGTTGAGAGAGCAGCCAGGGAATGTGCAAGGGTAGCCTCTGGGAATCAAAACCGGGCCTTCAGAGTTGGGGTGTCACTGGGGTGTGCAGGACGGAGAGCTGTCCCCAATGCTCAGAGCCCACTCCTGGACTGGAGAGTGGGACTCAAAAGGTCTAGGAGGGGCCCGCCAGTCTGCATGCAACAAGCTCCCCACTCCACTGGTGAGCACCAGGTCTGAGAATCCCTTAGAAACCTTGTGGGTGAGAAACCACCAGCACTGTTCAACTCAACACACACAAACCCAGATTCGCCCACCACTCCTGCATCTGGGGTCCAGACCCATTCCTGTTTCTCTTCTCCACTCCACAGAATGTCCAGCAAATCTGCTTTCCTGGTTACTGAATTTGGGATTTTCTCCTAGTCTTCCTGTGAATTGGACTTTAACCAGATTTTAACTGTAGCCCCCAAAAACTGGGAATGGTACGATCGGGTTTCAAACAGTGTAATTTTCTGTAGCTCTTATGGCCAGCCCACCCAAGGATGAGTCTGGGACCCCTTGCAAAGGACCAGCACCATTTCCTCTCGTCTTTATAGATGGTCCTCCAAGGTCTAAGGCCCTCACAGAGCCTTAGACCTTGGAAAGCCGTCTCCAAAGGGTGGAGAACTGGGCAGGTGGGCACTCACTGGGAGTCAGATACCTGGGAAATGAGGACCTCACTGGCTCCTGTGTTCAGTAGCAGAAGCGGCAGCAGAGACGTCGCTGGAAGGGGGGAACATGGCCCTGGCTATCTTCATCCCGGTCCTCATCATCTCCTTGCTGCTGGGAGGAGCCTACATTTACATCACAAGGTAGGGAGCTGATGGGAGAGACGACTGCTAAGCACTCAGCCACCAGCACTCAGAGGGACTGGGTGGTTCACCTCTCTGAGCCTCAAGGTCTCCACCTGTAGCTCGGGCATAGTGGCATTTGTGTGACCGCAGAGATGCCCAGATTCAGCCCAATTCTGTGGGATAAATATTTACACTGGGCAATTATGAAGCCTCCAAGCAAGTAAGACAAATACTATTCCTGCCCTCAAGGAGGTTATGGTTTAGTGGAGGACGTAGATATGACACATTGCCAGCCATGTTGATTCGTTCCTTCCATCACTCACTCATGCATTCACTCATTTATTCAACAAATACGTATTGGCAATCTGTTGTATATCAGACACTGTCCCAGGGGTTGAGGGTCATAGAAACTTGCATTGGATGCAGAAGGAAGATACTAACCATGTCCCAGAATAGCCACTCATTCATTCACATTCACTGTTGTTGAGCACCTACTAGGTGCCAGGCAGTTTTCTGGGTAATGGAAACATCATTTGTGGGGAAAAAAAAAAAAAATAGAAGGAAATATTTGCTCTCCTGGGGTTCAAGTTCTAACAAGGAAAGATAGACAATAAGCAAAGTATGTAAGAAAATATGTGTGTTAGCCGGGCGCGGTGGCTCAAGCCTGTAATCCCAGCACTTTGGGAGGCTGAGACGGGCGGATCACGAGGTCAGGAGATCGAGACCATCCTGGCGAACACGGTGAAACCCCGTCTCTACTAAAAAAAATACAAAAAACTAGCCCGGCGAGGTGGCGGGCGCCTGTAGTCCCAGCTACTCCGGAGGCTGAGGCAGGAGAATGGTGTAAACCCGGAAGGCAGAGCTTGCAGTGAGCTGAGATCACGCCACTGCACCCCAGCCTGGGTGACAGAGTGAGACTCCGTCTCAAAAAAAAAAAGAAAGAAAAGAAAATATGTGTGTTAAAAACTGATAAGTGCAGGAAGAGAAGGCTGGGAGGGGGCAAGAATTCTGGAATAGAAGTGGTGGTTGACTTTTAAATAATGTAGCTAGAGGAGGCCCCACTGAGAAATGACATTTTAGCAAGGACTTGAAAGTGATCATGAGAAACCTATGCAGGCCAGGCATGATGGCTCACACCTGTAATCCCAGGACTTTGGGAGGCCAAGGCAGGCGAATGACTTGAGGTCAGGAGTTCGAGACCAGCCTGGCCAACATGGTGGAACCCCATCTCTACTAAAAATATAAAACATAAAATTCGCCTGGTCATGGGGGTGGGCGCCTGTAATCCCAGCTACTTGGGAGGCTGAGGGAGAAGAATCACTTGAACCTCGGAGGAGGAGATTGCAGTGAGCCGAGATCGTGACACTGCACTCCAGCCTGGGCAACAGAGCAAGACTCCATTTCAAAAACAAAAGAAACCTATGCAGATATGTGAAAGAGGAGGGTTTCATGCAGGGAAACAGCATGTGCAGAGGTTCTGAGGCAGGAACATGCCTAACATAAATCGTCCCTGCCCTTATGGAGCCCACAGTCTACTGGGGGCAGGGTAGAGTAAGTACACAAATAAATTATAACACACTAAGATAAACACAATGAAGGAAATGGTTAGGTGTGGTGAGTAACAGAGAAATCACCTTTAAATAGGTGGTCATGGGTCAGGCATGGTGATTTATCCCCATCATCCCAGCACTTTGGGAGGCCAAGGCTGGAGGATTTCTTGGGCCCAGGAGTTTGAGACCAGCCTGGGCAATGGGCAATATAGTGAGATCTCGTCTCTTAAAAAAACAGAAAAAAACAAAAAATCAGCCAAATGTGGTGGTGCATGCAGGTAGAAGAACCACTTGAGCCCAGGAGGCAGAGGTTGCAGTGAGCCGAGATGACACCACCGCACTACAACCTGGGTGACAGAGCAAGACCCTGTCTCAAAACAAATAAATAAATAAATAAATAGGTGGTCAAGGAAGGCTGATCTAAGGCAATATGGCATACAGTAGGTGCTCAATAAATGCTTATCCTTGTTCTGGTTTCCCTTTGCATTCAAGAGGGACTTGAGTGACCTTCCAGGAGAAAACAAATCAAGCTCCGCCCCCTCCCTAGTAAGAGGGGGTCACAAGGCTTTGGTTCTCGCTGCCTGGGTTGCAAGTTGAGAGCAGTTATGATTTCTGCTTTCACCTCAGTAGGATTCTCGCCTGCGAAAGGCTGTTTGCACACATCCTCGTTGTCATTCACAGAGGTGCCGCTGCTCAGGAAGTGGCACCAACTGTTCCCGTTCAATATTGTAATGTGTCTCCTAGCTGGGGAGAAGTAACTTCTGTCTCCTTTCTCTCCCCTAGATGTCGCTACTATTCCAATCTCCGCCTGCCTCTGATGTACTCCCACCCCTACAGCCAGATCACCGTGGAAACTGAGTTTGACAACCCCATTTATGAGACAGGGGTGAGTTGATCTCTCTCGTCTCTTTCCAGTTCCCTCCCTCTTTGCTCTGAATTCACCAACAATAAGACGAAACATTTCATTTCCTATTGCGCACAGCCAGTGGTCCTGTCTTATCCCCACGAAGAGCCCTGAAGAGATAACTGCTGGGAGAACCCAGCTCTCTTTACAAGTGATTGGTGCTGAGGAGGAGCCCAAGAGGCTGATTACTGTCAGCAGAACACGCACAGAAAAAAGAGGCTGCACCAAGACCCACAGACAGCAGACCACCGGTGGTCTGGTGGCAACGTGCAGCATTCCCACACATCCCACTGGGCTCCACCCTTTATTCAATGGCATGTGAGACATCCCTACACATTTCAGTGTCAGACCCTGTGTTAGGTGCTAGGAACATAGTCATGAACCCAAACAGACACAGATTCCACCATTAATGAGCTTACCGTCTTGTGAATTACTATTATCAATAATAATACATGTCATGTGCTGAGCACTTTAAATGCATAATCTCCTTGAATCCTTGCAGCTCTCTGCAATACGTTCCACAGTTATCTCTAATTGATTGATGAGGACATTGAGGTCCAGAGAGAGGAAAGAATAATTTGGCCAAGGTGGCGCACAGCCAGGATGCACAGCCTGAAGCCAGGATGCAAATTCAACCTGACACTCCTAATTGTGATGCTATCTTGCCTCCCTGAACCTCCGACAATCCAATGTGCCCATGAATATTTTGATTACAACAAATAATACTTTTTAAGGACTATGAAAAAACTGAACAGGGTTGCTAGGAGAATGTATAATGGGGACACTTGGAGTTGGGCAAGGCATCATTGAGAAAGTGAGAGTAAAGCTGAGACGTGGGAAGTGGTTAGGGCTTGGACAGTGGGCTGAAGAGGATGTCAGACAGATGGGAGAGCATGTGCAAAGGTCCAGGGCACATGCGAGGAAGCAAAAGGCTGGTTATGACTTTGCAAAACCATCATCCTTCAAATTCACTGTGTAACGATGTGCAGCCATCTCCCAGTGTTTGGGGGGAATAAACCCGACTTGTTTCTTGTCCCACTAACCTTCCTTCACCTCCACTTCCTCTGATCTCCTGTGTTAGTTATCTATTGATATGTAACAATATTACTGCAAACTTAGGGGCCTAAATTAGCAACACACATTTATTATCTCATAGTTTCTATAAGTCAGGAAGCCAGGCACAGCTTAGCTGGACCCCCTGCTTTATGACTCACAGGCTACAAACAAGGCAGCAACTGGGCTGCAGTCTCATCTGAGGCTCAACCAGGGAAGGATCCACTTCCAAACTCACATGGTTGTTGGCAGCATTCAGTTCCTTTCAGGTTGTTAGAATGAGGGCCTCAATTTCTTTGAGCTGTCTTCTAGGGGCCACCCTCAGTTTCTTCCATGTGGGCCTCTCCATAGAGCATCTCATGACATAGCAGCTGGCTTCTTCAAAGTCAGCAAGAGAGAGAGAGTCATCTTGCAAGATAGAAGTCACAAGCTTGTTTCATGCAAACATGGAAGTGACATCCTAGCACCTGTGTATTCTCCTAGTTAGAATCAAGTCACAGGCTCTACCCACCCTTAAAAGGAGGGGACCACACAAAAGCATGAGCCCCAGGAGGTGGGGATCATGGAGACCACCTTGGGGCCTGCCCACCACACCCCATGTACCATGAAGCATAGATGTGATTGCATATCTGTGTTGGCTGAATGCGAGCTGGAGACTTCTGTTAAAGTATGTAACAGTGACAACTTCCAGGGCTAAGCCTGTGACTTCTTCTATCTCCTTGCTCCTTGTTCCTGGGGCTTGGAATACATTACTCACACTCCATAAATCCTGAAGAAATCCAACTACCCACATGTTGTAGTCATTTCATATGGCAATGGTAGATCAGGCCATATGTTGTTTTGCATTCTATGTAGCTTGCTTTGAAATCATGGGAAAAGGTCAGACTGAAATAAAGAATTTTAGAGACTAGACATTATGAATACTTATTAGTAGAGTGTATCAGTGACCTAGAGCTATAGTAATGCTGAGTAACAAACATCTCCGAACTCAATGGCTTAATGTGACAAGCATTCGTTTGCTCATCAGTCTGTGGGTCAGCGTTTTAGCTGGGTGGTAATCCTGACATTGTCCGGTTGATGGCTGGGTGACTCAGCTCTACTTTGTGTGTCTTTCATTTTCCTGCAGCGACTAAAGCCTAGGTCATGGTGATGACAGATGGGCAGGATGTGAGCAGAAACATACAAGTATGTTTCAAGCAGCTGTTGCACCCCATTTCCTTATAACGCATTGGCAAAAGCAAGTCAGGGTCAGAGTGAGAGGGCACTGCAAAGTCACGACCAAGGGCATGGACATACGGAGGTGCCAAGAACTGCATCCCCCTATGTATATCACTCTACCACACAAGGGTTTGACAAATCTGTGCTTCTCTCTCTTGCAGGAAACCAGAGAGTATGAGGTTTCTATCTAAAGAGAGCTACACTTGAGAAGGGGACTTGTGAACTCAGCCACAATCTCCTCGAGACGTTCATCCAGAGATCATGTGGCATTTGATTGAAACCCCAGAATGTCGACTGTCTTTTCTTTAGACTCTTTATTGAAGGTTTACTGTTTTCTTCCCTGTATTTATTATATTTAAAAGTGAAATAGGTGTGGGTTTGGATGTTTTGCGGCCTCAGCAAAATTCATGTTACAGCCTCAATTCTGAAGGCAGGTGGAAGACTTGCAAAGTGGCAAATCGCGGCAGCAAAAACACAAAACAACAGATGGAGTTTCTCCCATCAGCAATGCCATGCTAAGGCTGCATCGAATTGCATGCATCTTTGGGAACCATGCCCATGGTGTTTTCAGTACAAATCTAAGTCCCAAGATTAGGTTGGAAAGGGTATTTCTTGTTGGCTTAGTTTGGGTTGGAATTTAGCATGGGTACTTAAACCCATTTGGGGAACTGTGCTCCAAAACAAGTTCTGTGTCCTCTCTTCCCATTCTACCAGCTTCTGAAAGGTTTTACCACATCCCCTCCCTCTCACGGTTCTTCTGAAGGTAGCAAAGGTGTTACATAAACCTTGTCTTTTACCACTCTGGCCTTGTTGGACAGTGACAAAACAAGAAAACGTTTTCTTTCTAAAAAGGTGATAAATGACCAAAGGGAATTTTTCAGAGAAAAAATGAGAGGTTTGAGAGTTCCAATGAAGAGTTGGGTGAGGGGGATCGTTGGGTAAGGGAAGTGGGTTAATAAAATGTTCTGTTCTTTGACACTCTTTCAACGATGAAAGAGCACGTAATTTATGCTACAAGTACCAGAATCGATCACCATGTTCAGCAAGCCACTCTCAAGCTGTGGTAATAAACACACAGGCTTAGGAGGCACCGGCAGCCCCACTCATACAGTGACAAGAATTTGTGATGGGAAAAAGGAGGTGCTATGTTTGGAAATCCAGGGGTGAGCTCTGTTTTCTCCTGGGGTTCTGGAATATCTCTCAGCTCTCAAAATAGAGGAGACTCAAGTGCACTGATTCTCTAAAAGGTGTCATCTTCAGAATATACTTGCCATCAAGTATTTCAGGGGGCGGGAGGTCCTGTGAGAAGAAACTATTTTTCTATTCTCTGAAGCTGTCTGAATGTTGGGGGGTGGTGTGAATGCTGACTGAGGAGCTGCAGAGAACAGGGGCAGGGGATTTTAAATCACAGCAAACCGTCCAGTGGAATCCTGTATCATCTGACCTGAACATCAATGAAGACAGAGAGAGGAATTTCATCCAGAAAGGATTCCATAGCCCTACATCTAATCACACGGGCATTCCTCCTATTTGATCAGGGTCTGTTTTCCCCCAACCCAGTGAAGCTGGTGCATGTGTGACTCTTTGAAAAATTCTTTTCTAAATACAGGAATAAAGAGAAGGTGGAGGGTGCGGGTGCATGGAAGAAATACTATGTGTAAAGCAGACTCACTTTCCTGGAACTGGTGACAGTCAATGGCTTGGACAGGCACACGGGCTCAGTGGCATTTGGAACTCTCTTTGGTGCCTCCCATTCTCTCTGGAATTGTTTCAAGTCTGCTGGTTTTCAAACAAGAAAAGATCTTTCTAGCCATAGGGAGAATGGTGGGAGTCTATGTTTTGGTGGTTACATTGAAAACATCTTAAGCAAGATAGGGAAAGTTGGTTTTATGCACACATGTACTCTCCTTGCCAGCAGGAACTCAGACCTCAATCTTGGGGTCTAAGACCAGAATATTTTCCTTCTGCCAGAAAAGAATCTTGCATATATACTCCTGAAGGCATGCTTGTGTGGTCCATGGCAAGAAATAGCTAAAGGCTGTTTTCCAGGACCCAAAACCCCATTTAATGCAAGAACCAGAGCAGTGTTCCAGGCCATTAGTGAACAATGTCATGTTTGGAGAAAGATAACAACAAAAATAATGTAACCTTTCCTTAAAAGGCAGAACCCAATCCATTTTATTTGATGCTTATTCTAACCCTAACCCTGGGTCACCTGGAATGAAGAACTCTATTAATAATATTTGATTTTAGATCATATTACGGTTATGTGAAAACTAAACATTTGCCTTTTATTAAGACTGACAAAATATAAATCTTTATTCTAACCCCATCCCCAAAACTAGCCAGGCCACACCCCAGGTGTTCTTATTCGCTATTGGAAAGATAGAAAAGGTGTTGGGTTTTTTGGTTTTTTGTTGTTGTTGCTGTCATTATTGTTTTTTTCAGAAGACCAGTGTCTCAGTTCTGTCTTAGTAGTACCGCACCTGTAACCGTGTTTTAAAAGTTTGTTTTAGCCTAGAGACGGATCATATGAGTTCAACGGTGTACAGTGTGATTGAAAAGACAGGTTGGTGTCCATTTTTCTTTTTAAAATATCTGAATGTGTATTTGTAATACGTAAAGGCAAAAAAACAATAGTGCCAAAAATGTGCAAGGCATCTCATTACAGTTCATATACGTCTGTTTTTATAAGATCAATATTAAAACCCATTGGGATTAAATATTTTTGAATAGGATACACTCTTGAGAAACTCGAGAATGGACTGAGCCTTCCTACAAGCCACTCTTTGTTTTTAAAACAGTGGGGAAATACGTTTACAGAGATTGTGAGCTTCAGAGAATGCATGTGATGGCGTGTATTACATGCTAATTCATATAAGCTGTATCTGTCAGCTACCACCCTGTGCTTTAAAAATGCACACACTCGACCCTCTTTAGCTTGGAGCTCAGCTTTTTGCTTTTTTTTTTTTTTTTTTTTTTTTTTGTAGAATTATTTAGCTAACATAAGTATTCTGATCGCTACCTGATGGCCATTCTTAGTTAGTTTCATAGATGTGCTTTAACTATGATCTTTTGAAGCTCACCCCTTGGAGAGCCTATAGAACCTCAGGCTGATAGCTTTGAAAACTGCCAAACAGCCCAGAAGGAAGCAAAGTGTCTGCATAATCAGGAGGGTTGTGTAAGAAGTAGGGATTTGGCAAATATGTGGGTAGCTTTAGGCTGAGGCATGGGCCTCAGGCAAAAATGCCCTTTGAGTGAATCCAAAGGGCATGACCTTCCTATGTCCTTGACTAGGCATGATGGGTCATTTGAGGTCAGATATTATTTGAGTTGTTCAGCACCCCCAAAGGTAGGCTTTCTCCTGGGAAATCTTCATTTCCATTTTATCGCCAAACAGAATAAAAAGCAAAACAAACTTTCTAAGCTAAAATAATGAAATTAAGTCATTTTCCACTTTGTATATATTGATGCTAATAAAACCGATGAAAAAGACCCAAGTGTGTGGGATTTTTGTTACAGACACTTCAGGACGGCACCAAATGGAATGTTTCCAGTTTCTGGGGATTGGGTTAGGGTAACACCTACTGATACTTTGGATGTTAAGACAGGACATCCCACTCTGGAATGGTTCTGGGACCTTCAAGGGATGTTTGGGACAAGATGCGTTTGACGGCACTGCCATCATCAGATGTTCCACCATCCTCCCTGTCTTAGCTCAGCCTGTCAAAAGAAAATACCACAGACTAGATGGATTAAACAACAGAAACCTGTTTCTAAAAGTTCTAGAGACTGAGAAGTCCAAGATCAGGGTACCAGCCAATTCAGTTCCTGGTGAGAGCTCTCTTCCTGGCTTATAGATGACCTTTTTGCTGTGTCTTCACACAGTGGAGGGAAGGGAAAAGGCAGGAAGGAAGGGAGGAGAGGAAGAGAAAGAGGGAGAGGCAGCTCTTCCTCTTCTTAAAAAGCCACAGTCCTATAAAATGAGGTCCAATGCTTATCACCTTACTTAGCTTTAATTTCCTGCTCATGGTCTTATCTCCAACTACGGTCACATTGGGGGTTAGAGCTTTAACATATGAATTTTGGAGAGACACAGCTGTCTATAGCATTGCACTCCTGGCACCCCCAAAATGTATGTCCTTCTTGCACGCAAAATATGTTTCCTGCACTCCAACAGCCTCCAAAGTCTTAACTCATAACACCATCGACTCGTCTAAAGTCTCATCTAAACATCATTTAAATCAGGTATGAGTGAGAACCAAGGCATGATTTATCCTGAGGCAAACTGCTCTCTATCTGTAAATCTGTGAACCCACACAAGTTATGTGCTTCCAAAACACGATGGTGGGACAGGCGTAGGATAGACATTGCTATACCAAAAGGGAGAAATAAGGAAGGAGAATAATAAGAAAGAACAATAAGAAAGAAATACAAAAGGGGTGTCGGGTTTCAAGCAAGCGCAAAACCTAGCAAGGCAAATTCCATTAGATCTCAAGACTTGAGAATAGGCTTCTTTGGTTTGATGCTCTGCCCTAAAGGCCCACTGAGGTGGCAGCATCACCTCCACGGCTCTTTCAAGCTTCCCTGTTCACACAGCTTTCTTCAGAGAGCAGTCCACCCCTGAGGCACTGGATGGGATTGTCCTGGCCGAAACCAGAGACAAAGCCCTGCCCTTGGAAACAGAGGAGAAAACACCTTGGTTCTGGGGCCTATGGTGGCAGTGGCACCCCTGATGATTCTTTAATCACCTTCTACTTCATTCTTAGTGCACATTCGTAGCTGATGGCTCTATGGTTCGGTCCTGTAGATTCCAAGAAGGTTGAGAGTTATCCTTCATTTTGTCCTGCTTTCTCTACCCCCTTTAGTTCAAACTGGCAGTGTCTTCACTGGTATAATCGCATTCCTGGATTCTGCCAAGATAGCTGATGAAGTGCATGAGTTGTACTCATGATCTCTATTGTTTAAATTTTTATTTTTATTTTTTACAGGGACAGGGTCTCACTATGTTGCCCAGGCTGGTCTCGAACTCCTGGGCTAAAGTGATCCCCTCACCTCAGCCTCCCAAAGTGCTGGGATTACAGGCATGAGCCGCCATTCCTGGCCTCATGATCTCTTCACCACGTGATTGTTCAGACACATTCTCAGTGTTTTCTTCAGAACAAGCTTTCTAATTTTTTTTTTTTTTTTTGCAATAGGGAAAGGCTGAAATTTTGCAAAATCTTCAAGTTCTGCTTCCTTTTTGCTTAATTGTTTTTTTCTGACAACCAAAATGAGTGACAGAGGCAGGTGTCTCAATCAGTCGAGGTTTATGGAGCCAGCTGAAGGGTGTACCCAGGAAAGATGTAAGTCACAGACACATCTGTGGCTGTATTTTCCAGAGATGTTCTTAAGAGGTTTAGTAGTTCTACATTTTCCTTAAAAGGAAGGAGGGGGGCAATGAGGTAAATGATTACATAGCTGTGAGAGACTTTAGTTAGTACCCCCAAAATTTACATTTTACATAAGATAAGATGAATGAAGAAAAACGGAATAGAGGAAGCAGACATCTCAGGGAGGGGTGAAGAAACGATTAATCTCATCTTTGTTCTGTACCTGGGGAAATAAGCTAGTTATCTACATTATCAGTGTAGAGTCTTTTGAAAGGGCTGGTTTCTGTTTAGCTCTTAGAGAAGAAAGATTGATGGCAATTGTTGAGGGCAAGGGTATAATGAGGTGTGTCTGACCTCCATCCCATCATGGCCAGAAACTCAGCTTCAGTTTCTCTGGGGTCTCCTTGGCCAAGAGGAAATTCATTCCGTCAGTTGGGAGCTGAGAATTCTATTGTTATTTCTCACTTTTTTTGTTTGTTTGTTTTGTTTTGTTTTGTTTTTTGTTTGAGACAGAGTCTCAGTCTGTTGCCCAGGCTGGAGTGCAGTGGCACAATCTTGGCTCTCTGCAACCTCTGCCTTCCAGGGTCAAACAATTCTTCTGCCTCAGCCTCCCAAGTAGCTAGGATTACAGGTGCATGCCACCACGCCCAGCTAATATTTGTATTTTAGTAGAGACAGGGTTTCAACATGTTGGCCAGTCTGGTCTGAAATTCCTGACCTCAGGTGATCCACCTGCCTCAGCCTCCAAAAGTGCTGGGATTATAGGCGTGACTTCTCACTTCTTTAATTAATCTCCCTCCTTTCACATTTTACTATAAGCAGTCAGGAGGAACCAAGCCACTCCTTCAACACTTTGCTTCGGAATCTCTTCAGCTAAATATAGCAATTCCCTCTTACCTGTGGGCAGTACCTTCCAAGATGCCCAGTGTATGCCTGAAACCACAGATAGTACTGAACTCTATATATACTATGTTTTTTCATATACATACATATCTATGATAAAGTCTAACTTATAAATTAGGTATGTAAAGAGATGAAGAATAATATTAAAATAGAAAAATTATAACAATATACCAGCATCACTACTCTTGAACTTTGGGGTTATTATTAAATAAAGTAAAGGTTACTTGAACACAAACCCTGAAATACCACAATAGTCCATCTGACAACCAAGATGGCTACTAAGTGATGGGCAGGTAGGTAGCATAGACAGCATGGACATGCTAGACAAAGGGGTGATTCATGTCCCAGGCGGGACAAAGTGAGATGGTGCAAGATTTTATCATGCTACTCAGAAAAACGGGGCTCAATGTAAAACTTATGAATTGTTTACTTCTGGAAATTTTTTTTTTTTGAGACACAGTTTTTGCTCTGTTGCCCAGGCTGGAGTGCAATGGTGCAATCTCAGCTCACTGCAACCTCTGCCTCCGGAGTTCAGGCGATTCTCCTGCCTTAGCCTCCCAAGTAGTTGGGATTACAGGTGCCTGCCACCATGCTCAGCTCATTTTTGTATGTTTAGTAGAGATGACATTTCAATTTGTTGGCTAGGCTGGTCTCGAACTCTTGACCTCAGTCAACCACTGGCCTCGGCCTCCCAAAGTGCTAGGATTACAGGCGTGACCCACTGTAGTCAGCCTGTTTCTGAAATTTTCCATTTAAGATTTTCAGGTGGCAGTTGACCTTGGGTATCTAAAATGTAGAAAGCAAAACCATAGATAAGGGAGAACTACTGTCTCCAGTTTCATTGTTCACAAATTCTACCTTCCATAAAACACTAGGAGGAAGTTCAGCTAAGTTCTTTTTCACTTACAACTAGGACTGCCTTAATTCCACTTTCAAATCACATGTTTCTAATTTCTGTCTGAGACCTCAGCAGACCAGAATGAACTGTTTTTTGTTTTTTTGTTTTTGGGGGGGTTTTTTGTTTGTTTTTTTGTTTTTTTCTTGAGACAAGGTCTCACTCTGTTACCCAGGCTAGAGTGCAATGAAGTGATCACAACTTACTGCAGCCCAGACCTCCTGGGCTCAGTTGATCCTCCTACCTCAGCCTCCCAAATAGCTGGGACCACAGGTGTGCACCACCACACCCAGTTAAGTTTTGTATTTTTTGTAGAAATGGGGTTTTACCACATTGCCCAGGCTGGTCTCGAACTCCTGGGCTCAAGTAATCCCCTCTCCTCAGCCTCCCAAAGTGCAGGATGACATTTAATGTTCATATCTCTACCAACATTCTGTTCATGGCAATGTAGGTTAGCATGCAACTCAAAACCCTTCCAGTCTCTACTCATTACCCAGTTCCAAAGCCACTTCCACAGGAAACAAAACCAATAAAGTGAGTGTGTGTGTGTGGAGAGACAGAGAGAGAGAGAGATCATAAGGAATTAGGTCATGCTATTATGGAGACTGAGAAGTCCCAAGATCTGCAGCCAGGAAGCTGGAAACCCAGGAAGCTGATATGTAATTCCAGTCCAAGTCCTAAGGCCTGAGACTCGGAAGAACCAATGATGTAAGTTCCCATCTGAAAGCCAGCAGGCATAAGACACAAGAAGAACAGATACTTACATTCAAATCCAAAGGTCATGAAAGAACGAAGTCCTGGCTCAAATCAGTCAGGCAGGAGGGGCTCCCTCTTACTGATGGGAGGGTCAGCCTTTGGGTTATATTCAGACCTTCAACTGATGGGATGAGCATTCTATATTAGGAAGGGCAATCTGCTTTACTTAGTCCACCAATTCAAATGCTAATTTTATCCCAAAACACCCTCAGGAGGACACTCAGAATAATGTCTGACCAAATAGCTGGACATCCCATCACCGAGTCAAATTGACAAAAATTAACTGTCACACTCCCAAAGCCCTATAAATGCAAGGTGACCACTCTAATGAGCTATGGTGTCCATGCTAAAGTCTTGCAATGAATTGCTATTTCTCAGAGAGAAACAGAAGAATGTTTCCACAACTCTTAAGATATAGACATATTTGACTTACCCTCACATCTTAGGTTGGGCTCCCCCAGAAGCAAAGCTTCAGATCAAAATTCAAGAGCAAATAATGTATTTGCTAGGCAATTCCACAGAATACCAGTAGAGGAGTGGAAAGTGAGACTAGAAAGGAAAATAAGCCAATACAAAGTGCATTGGTCAAGCAAGTTACTCCTGGGGACAACTGGGAATCTATCACGCTGGATAATTCTGTGAGATGGTGAAGAAAAAGCCTCAGGGTTGTTCCCTCTGAGCAGTGAGGGAGCTGGGGTATTTATCCACCAGTTCCCAACTGTCACATACTGAATTGTTTCTGGGAGGCATTAACTCCTAGGCACCTCTGGGTTTCCTTGTGCGTAGAAAAAAAGAGTTATCTATGCCTGCAGGTAGAAAGCATCAAGTAGAGTTCATGGAAAAGCGACTGCCAGAGGAATATGGGCAAAGCACCTACAACATCTTTTACGCCTACTTATTGTTCAAGTCAATCATCAATCAATTCATCAACAAATATTTTTAGCACCTAAAAATGCAGCTTATTGTGATGCCAACACCTTGGTAACTTGGTCAAATGTGGGAAAGCCTAAAAATATAAGTAAATGTGGGATTGAAATTTAAAAGACTAAAGATGTCATTCAACCTGAGAAAGCTGACTGGCCAAAAAAAAAAAAAAAAAAAAAAAAAGAAAGAAAGCCTAAAGATTTCAATCAAAGTAATTTCATTTAAAATTAACCCTTCCCTTTCTGATGACAATAATGTCTTTCAATTAAAATACAGGTTTAAACAGTGTTTTCAAAAGAAGGCACATTAACTCATTTATTTGTTTTGTTTTTTAATTCTTTTTTCTTTTGCTCATTTCTTAAAAAAAAAAAAAGTCCCTAATGTTTAGAAATTTTTCAATTGACATTTTCGAAGCCAATGTTTCCAACTCAGTAATAAAATTTGAGATGAAAAAAACAAAATTCTCGCATCAGCAATTTGTGTTTTTAAGAGCTTGTATCTTTCCTCAAAAAAGAAAAAAATCTTAGTGACAAAATTCTGGTTAGTTTTGCTTTCATGTTTCATTATATCACCTCTAACACTAATGGGACCAAAAACGTTAGCTAGGAGGGAATTGTAAGAGGATGAAAATGAGGCTATTAGAGACCAGGAAAGGATGGATGAAAGATCTCAACAAAAGAGAGTGGTAGTTTACAATCCCACCAACAGTGTAAAAGTGTTCCTATTTCTCCACACCCTCTCCAGCACCTGTTGTTTCCTGATTTTTTAATGATTGCCGTTCTAACTGGTATGAGATGGTATCTCATTGTGGTTTTGATTTGCATTTCTCTGATGGCGAGTGATGATGAGCATTTTTTCATGTGTCTGTTGGCTGTATGAATGTCTTCTTCTGAGAAATGTCTGTTCATATCCTTTCCCCACTTTTTGATAGGGTTGTTTGTTTTTTTCTTGTATATTTGTTTGAGTTCTTTGTAGATTCTGGATATTAGCCCTTTGTCAGATGAGTAGATTGCAAAAATTTTCTCCCATTCTGTAGGTTGCCTGTTCACTCTGATGGTAGTTTCTTTTGCTGTGCAGAAGCTCTTTAGTTTAATTAGATCCCATTTGTCAATTTTGGCTTTTGGCAATTCCTCAAGGATCTAGAACTAGATGTACCATATGACCCAGCCATCCCACTACTGGGTATATACCCAAAGGATTATAAATTATTCTACTACAAAGACACATTCACACGTATGTTTATTGCGGCACTATTCACAATAGCAAAGTCTTGGAATCAACCCAAATGTCCATCTGTGACAGACTGGATTAAGAAAATGTGGCACATATACACCATGGAATACTATGCAGCCATAAAAAAGGATGAGTTTGCGTCCTTTGTAGGGACATGGATGCAGCTGGAAACCATCATTCTTAGCAAACTATCACAAGAAGAGAAAACCAAACACCGCATGTTCTCACTCATAGGTAGGAACTGAACAATGAGCTCACTTGGACTCGGGAAGGGGAACATCACACACTGGGGCCTATCATGGGGAGGGGGGAAGGGGGAGGGATTGCATTGGGGAGTTATACATGTTATAAATGACGAATTGATGGGTGCTGACGAGTTGATGGGTGCAGCACACCAACATGGCACAAGTATACATATGTAACAAACCTGCACATTATGCACATGTACCCTAGAACTTAAAGTATAATAAAAAAATAAACAAATAAATAAAAAAAGAGAGTGGTAGTCTTCAGTCTTGATGAGGTTACATTTTGTCTTTGTCTTCTATAAATGCTTACCCTTAAAATAGGCAAAATAGGCGTGTTAAGAAGGAAAGAGGCCGGGCGTGGTGACTCGTGCCTATAATCCCGGCACTTTGGGAGGCCCAGGTGGGTGGATCACCTGAGGTCAGGAATTCAAGACCAGCCTGGCCAACATGGTGAAACTCTATCTCTACTAAAAATACAAAAATTAGCCAGGCATGGTGGTAGGCACCTGTAATCCCAGCTACTCGGGGGAGGCTGAGGCAGGAGAATCGCTTGAACCCAGGAGGTAGAGGTTGCAGTGAGCTGAGATCACACCACTGCACTCCAGCCTGGGCAACAAGAGTGAGACTCCCTCTCAAAAATAAATAAATAAATGAAAATAAAAAGGAAGGAAAGAAATTGATAGTATACATAATACCAAAGTTTTGGAACATGACGTGGTAAAACAGTGGCTGTTGGTGAGGTCAGCAGGGAGAAAAGATAGAATTACAAGGATTTTAATTGTGCTTAAAAATTTTTTGGATTAAACCGCTTCTACTCTGGGCAGAGAGAGTCTACCCTGTGCACTTCTTTTTTGTTTTTTGTTTTGAGACAGGGTCTCACTCTGTCACCCAGGCAGGAGTGTAGTGGCACAATCTCGGCTCACTGCAGACTCCGCCTCTCGGGTTCAAGTGATTCTCTTGCCTCAGCCTCCCGAGTAGCTGGACTCCAGGCACCTGTCACCATGCCCAGATCAGCTAATTTTTGTTTTGGGGGGTTTTGTTGTTGTTGTTGTTTGTTTGTTTTGTAGAGATAGGGTTTCACCATATTGCCCAGGCTGATCTTGAATTCCTGAGCTCAAATGATCCACGTGCCTCAGCCTCCCAAAGTGCTGGGATTACAGGCACGAGCCACTGCACCTGGCCCCACTTCTTTCTTGTATAGCTTTCTGTAGGATAGAGAGGTTTTTTAAACAAGGGTTTGCAGGTAACCCAAGAGTTTTATAACTGCTTCTTGATCTACCCTTTATAAATTGGAAGTCTATTCACATGACAGACACAGATTTGCAGTATAAGATAAGTGTGTGTTTTTTCGTTTTGTTTTTCCAAAAGCCTGCAGCACCTGTAGGCTTTTGTATTCCCAGGCGGTCTCCCATCCAAATACTAAGCAGACCCGATCCTGCTTAGCTTCCAAGATCAGACAAGATCGGGCACATTTACAGTGGCAAGACCCTGTGGACAAGTATATGTTTTCATGCCATGATCCTGCATGATAATTAATTCATCATTGTTTGCTTCCTCATAGATTGTTTCCTAAATCTACAAAAAAGTTGAATTGACAGTATAAAACAAGGCTTTGATTACAGTAGTGTGGGGGAAAGAGAGATCAGACTGTTACTGTGTCTATATAGAAAGAAGTAGACATAAGAGACTCCATTTTGTTCTGTATTTGAGATGCTGTTAATCTGTGACCCTATCCCCAACCTTGTCCTTGCAAGAGACATGTGCTGTGGTGACTCAAGGTTTAACAGATTTTGGGCTGTGCAGGGTGTGCTTTGTTAAACACAGTATGCTTGTTAATCACAGAAAGCAGTATGCTTGTGAAAAGTCATCACCATTCTCTTAATCTCAAGTACCCAGGGACACATACACTGCCAAAGGTCGCAGGGACCTCTGACTAGGAAAGCTAGGTATTGTCCAAGGTTTCTCCCTATGTGATAGTCTGAAATATGGCCTCGTGGGAAGGGAAAGATCTGATCGCCCCCCAGCCTGACACCCATGAAGGGTCTGTGCTGAGGAGGACTAGTATAAGAGGAAAGAAAGCCTCTTGGCAGTTGAGACAGAGAAAAGCATCTGTCTCCTGCCCGTCCCTGGGCAATGGAACATCTCAGTATAACACCCGATTTTATGTTCTGTTTACTGAGAAAGGAGAAAACCGCCTTAGGGCTGAAGGTGGGACATGCTAGCAGCAATGCTGCTCTTTATGCACTAAAAAGGCTTACGGAGATGTTTGCATATGCATATCAAGGCACAGCAGTTTTCCTTAAACTTATTCATGTCACAGAGATCTTTATTCATATGTCTTACTGCTGACCTTCTGCCTACGATGATCCTATTATCCTTCCACTTCCCTTTTAGTAAGATGGTAAAGATAATGATCAATAAATACGGAGGGAACTCACAGACCCGTGCCAGCGCGGGTCCCCTGTATGCTGAGCGCCAGTCCCCTGGGCCCACTTTTTCTTTCTCTATACTTTGTCTCTGTGTCTCATTTCTTTTCTCAAGTCTCTCGTTCCACCTAACGAGAAACGCCCACAGGTGTGGAGGGGCAGGTCACCCCTTCAAGTAATGTCCCCTACCATCCTTAAGCAACAGAGAAAATGCCCTTTGGGTGACTTTCCTTGACTGTAATATACCCAAGTACCATCAAATGTTTCCTACACATTACATAGGATTTAGAGTCAGCCATCAAAAAGATCACATTACAGCCTTTCCAGAAAGTGACGTGAGGCAGACAAAACTGACGTCTTTTTGGTTGATGTTTTCTCTCAGGCCTGTATCCATTTGACAAACCAATCTCCCAATGATGCTTAGAAGAAAGGACAGAAGAAAAATCTTGATGGGAATTAGAGCGACATAGCCCAAAGAAAACAATTTGGCCAAGCGGTGGCACCAAAATTGCCTTCAAGTTCAATTTGTTCCCCAGCAATTGGGCAGAGGACCAAGGGGTGAAAAATAAGAAAGACAGTTCCATCTACAGCCTTTCCTCTGGCGTTTAATGCAGCAAAATATTCAGCACACACACACACATACGCAAAGAATAGAAAAACTAGCTGTGATGTTTTGTGACTGTATTGGTTATGAAATAGAGATCAGTAACAATATCAGAATCTCTCTCTTGAGCCTGGTAACGCGAAGTTCCCATAAGGGGTCAGAATCGTATTTATTCATTCAAAAATTGCTTGTTGGATATTTACCTCCAGTTGCAACAGAAAAGGCTCAAGAAACCATTACTTCCACCCAACCCTGAGAACAAGTCAATTAAGCTTTAAAAAAAAAAAAAAGATTTTAAAAAAACCCAAAAGCTGTCAGAGATCTGGGGATACAAATACACCCAAATTCTTAAATTCCAGAAAGAGATGAGCCCTTCTTGAGAGAAAAGAATTTCCATGGCTGTCTTAATCTCTGGGGGCACTGGGGAAAAGTAAGACGATGAAGAGCTGACTTTTTTCAATTTTTTTTTTTTTTTTGAGTCTCGCTCTGTCACCCAGGCTGGAGTGCAGTGGTCGGATCTCAGCTCACTGCAAGCTCTGCCTCCCAGGTTCACGCCATTCTCCTGCCTCAGCCTCCCCAGTAGCTGGGAATACAGGCGCCCGCCACCTCGCCCGGCTAGTTTTTTGTATTTTTTTTAGTAGAGACGGGGTTTCACCGTGTTAGCCAGGATGGTCTCGATCTCCTGACCTCGTGATCCGCCCGTCTCGGCCTCCCAAAGTGCTGGGATTACAGGCTTGAGCCACCGCGCCCAGCCCTTTTTTCAAATTTTTAATGGCCGCTTGGGAGTTCCCAGAAGCCCCAGCCATAAAGGGAGTCAGTGCCCGTCCTTCAACTGTATCCCACAGTGCTCCCATTGAACATCCTGGCCATGCCTGAAGCTGGGGGCAGGACAGGAGAGCTGGGAGAGATGCCCTCTGTACCCAGGAAGGCACAGTCACCATAGGGTGAATCAGAATCCATGCAATCCGAGGTGGCCTTCAAAGAAGCCAGCCAGGCGCGGTGGCTCACGCCTATAATCCCAGTACTTTGGGAGGCCGAGGTGGGTGGATCACCTGAGGTCAGGAGTTCAGGAACAGCTTGACCAATATGGTGAAACCCCATCTCTACTAAAAATACAAAAATTAGCGGGGTGTGGTGGCGGGTATCTGTAGTCCCAGCTACTTGGGAGGCTGAGACAGGAGAATTGCTTAAACCCAGGAGGTGGAGGTTGCAGTGAGCCGAGACCATGCCACTGCACTACAGCCTGGGCAACAGAGCAAAACTCCATCTCAAAAAAGAAGAAAGAAGAAGAAGAAGAAGGAGAAAGAGGAGGAGGAGGAGGAGGAGAAGGAGAAGAAGGAGAAGAAGAAGAAGAAGCCTCCAGAAGGTTCGAAATCCCAGCTGGAGATGTTCCAGCTGGAGATGTTCCTGTCACTATTCTCCAGCCAACCCACCATCTCTCTCTGTAGTTTAACTACAGATATTTCTGAGACTGGGGGTTTGTTCACACTGAAGCTCAACAGAATCATAATATATAGGCCAGCATCTTATAAGTACAGATGACTCGTAATTTAGAATCTGATGAATAAATGCTCCTATGTTATTGTATTCTATAGTATTAGTGTCATATTGCTATTCGATTAACCAACCAGTCAGTCACTTTGCATGATCTCTAGATACATTTGAAACTTCAAAGGCCTTTTCTGTTTGCCATGAACTGTATTAGCTATTGTTCTAAGATCATTGAAAGGTAGCCAGAAGTTTTTGGTATTTATTTATTTATTTATTTGAGATGGAGTTTCATTCTCGTTGCCCAGGCTGGAGTGCATTGGCGTGATCTCGGCTCACCACAACCTCCACCTCCCAAGTTCAAGCGATTCTCCTGCCTCAGCCTCCCAAGTAGCTGGGATTACACGCGTGCACCACCACACCTGGCTAATTTTGTGTTTGTAGTAGAGGCGGGGTTTCTCCATGTTGGTCTGGCTGGTCTCAAACTCCCGACCTCAGGTGATCTACCCTCCTTGGCCTCCCAAAGTGCTGGGATTACAGGCATGAGCCACCACGCCGGGCCAGCTAGAAGTTTATATATATATATATACACACACACACACACATACATGCACATATATATACAGTCATGTACCATGTAACAACGTTTTAGTCAATGATGGATGACATATATGACAGTGGTACCGTAAGATTATAATGCTTTATTTTTACTGTACCTTTTCTATGTTTAGATACAGAAAGATAAACCATTATGTTACAATTGCCTACAGTATTCAGTGCAGCAGCATGCTGTACAGGTTTGTAGCCTAGGAACAATAGGCTATGCCATGCCATATAGCTTAGGCATATACTGTCTTATAGCAGCTAGGTTTATGTAAATACGCTCTAGTATGTTCACACAATGATTGAAATTGCCTAATGGTTTTTCTCAGAAAGTATCTCTGTCATTAAGTGACACATGACTTGTAGTAGCACTGTAGTGTCCTGTGGCTAAGTAAGCATGACTGTAGCAGACAGCAGCATGACGGACTGTAGTATGTAGCATGTAGTAGTACGCTGTGGCTGGCTGTGCACAAGGATCTGAGGCTAAAGCAGAGAATAAAACATGTCCTTATTCATTTAGATCTTATAATCTATTGGGAAGACAGACCCTAATCAATTACCTAGGCAAGTAAACATAGGAGCATAAGCTAGGAAATGTGCAAAGAATGAAAGATACAGGGGTGCACCAGGGGGACTTGTGATTGGGGTGAATGGTCAAGCAAGTGATTGGTATTGAGACCTAAAGCAAGAGTGGAGCAGTAAAGGAACGTCAGAGAAAGTTTTCAGGGCAGATGGAGGATATGGAGGGAGGACAACAGGAGTCTGGCATCTCTGAGGGACAACCAGTGTGGCTGGAGGCTGGAGGGAGGGGTCACATAGTGGGAGGGGGCTGAAGAGGCCACAGGGGCAGACCTCAACCCAGGGAAGTAGGAGAGAGACAAGAGTGGACCTCATGTGTGACACTCCCTCTGTCGGCCACATGGGGACTCCACCAGTTTGGGTAGTTTCCAAGGAGGAGGATTTGGGGGCTCCACGCTCACCCTTCACCTTCATGGAGAATGCACAACACATACAGAAGTTGGGGAGTCTTGTCAGGCAAGCATTCTAGGTGCATGTTGGGCTGCCTCTTTCCATTAGGGGTGCAATTTTTTCCCGTTAGAAAACCGAGAGCTGCTGACTGGGCATGGTGGTATGCACCTGTAGTTCCAGCTACTCGGGAGGCAGAGGCAGGAGGATCTTTGAGCTAGGAGGTCAAGGCTGCAGTGAACTATGGCTGCACCACTGCACTTCAGCCTGGGCAATAGAGTGAGACACCGTTCCAAAAACTTGAAAAAGGTCTGGGCGTGGTGGTTCACACTGTAATCCCAGCACTTTGGGAGACTGAGGTGGGAGGACTATTCGATGTCAGGAATTCAAAACCAGCATGGCCAACATGGTGAAACCCCCGTCTCTACTAAAAATACAATAATTAGCCAGGTGTGGTGGTGGGCACCTGTAGTCCCAGCTACTCAGGAGGCTGAGGCAGGAGAATCGCATGAACCTGGGAGGTGGAGGTCACAGTGAGCTGAGACCACGTCACTGCACTCCAGCCTGGGTGACAGAGTGAGACTCCATCTCAAAAAAAGAAAAAAAAATTGAAAAGAAAGAAAGAAAAAAGCAAACAGAGGGCTGGGCATCTGACAGGCCCCATGGGGAGAAGCCTATTCAGTGAACCTGGGACAGCTGGCAGGTCCAGAGCTCAGCTGATCATTCATGGGCTTGTCACTCAGCCAGTAAAAGAATGGGGATTCCGAGGAAGGACAAAGGAAAGAAAAAAGATGGAAAGGTCATTGCATGCCCCAGATGCCTCAGAAACCCAGATCCTGTTTCCCAGGCCTGGCTATCTTCCAAGTTTAGAGTAATAGTGAAGAGACAGAGCTTCTCCTGAGGTCAGAACCTACCTCACTAGTAGATGTGCTTTAGACAAATGAAACAAGATAGAGAGACCTGGGCCAGGAGAGAGAAAGGACCCCAAAAAAGTTACCAAAGAGATCCCTGTCAGGATAACACAGTAACGACAATAATAATTGCTGGCATTTGTTGACTGCTAGCTAATTATTTTTTGTTTGTTTTTGTTTATTTGTTTGTTATTGTTTTGTTTGTTTGTTTTTTCTTAGAGTCTCGCTCTGTCGCCCAAGTTGGAGTGTAGTGGTGTGATCTTGGCTCACTGCAACCTCCGCCTCCTGGGTTCAAGCAATTCTCTTGCCTCTGCTTCTGGAGTAGCTGGGATTACAGGCACGTGCCACCACACCCAGCTAATTTTTGCATTTTTAATAGAGATAGGGTTTCACCATGTTGGCCAGGCTTGTCTCGAACTCCTGACCTCAAGTGATCCACCTATCTCGGCCTCCCAAAGTGCTGGGATTACAGGGATGAGCCACCACGCCTGGCTTGTTTTGGTTTTTTGTTTGTTTGTTTGTTTGTTTTTTACTTTATTTTATGTGTTTCGTTGTTGCTTGTTTTTTTTTTTTTTTTTTTTTGGAGCTGGGAACCTCACTCTGTCACCCAGGTTGGAGTGCAGTGGCGCCATCTTGGTTCACTGCAAGCTCCGCCTCTTACATTCACATGATTCTCTTGCCTCAGACTCCCAAAGTGCTGGGATTACAGGCATGAGCCACTGCACCCGGTCAATGTATGTTTTTATTTTGGAGACAGAGTCTGGCTCTGTCGTCCAGGTTGGAGAGCAATGGTGTAATCACAAGCTCACTGCAACCTCAAACTTCTGCACTTACGCCATCCTCCCACCTCAGCCTCTCACAGTGTTGGGATTACAAGTGTGACACACCACACCTGGCTGTTTTTTACATTTTAAATACACCTTCTAAATTCTAGAATACTTTTTAGATTTCCTAGCTATTCGATGCACTTTAGTAGCTCATTTACTTTTGTGGGTAAAGAAACCAGCCGTCTTCTTTTACAGATGGCGGCATCTGAAGTGCAAATAGGCTAAGTCACTTACCCAGGTTCACACAGCTGGTACATGAGGGAACCGCACCCAGGAGGTCTGGCTCCCTGTGGATACCAGGGTAGAAATCACTAAAGGCCAACCTTCAGAGAGCAGAGCCACTTCCTCCCAGGGTGCTCAGAACAAAGCAGGGCTCTTTCAGCCTGGGGATGCCCTGAATGCAGGAGTCTGGTCTTATTTGGCTCATATCCCGGGAGGTGTTAGGGATGGATTAGGCAGTAGCTAAGAGCTGGAACTTCGGGTTTGAATCTCAACTCCATCCATGATTAGCAGCTTAGTGGGGTGAGGGACCCTGGAGGGGGTAAATTTCCTCCTGCATCATTGTGGGACTCCCCAAGAGGGGGTTTCTACCTCCCCATGCAAAAGAAAGAGAAAAAGTTATACTAACTGTCATAGAATGTTGGGGCAGACACTCCAAAGTACCCCGCCATATCTGTTTCTTTTCCCTTTGCTAACAGAATCCCAGTTTTGTTTGGAGCAACTATGAACCTGGCCACAGGCAATGCATCATGGTTGGTTTTACTTAGAATATCCTGCCACTTGGCCGGGCGCGGTGGCTCAAGCCTGTAATCCCAGCACTTTGGGAGGCCGAGACGGGCGGATCACGAGGTCAGGAGATCGAGACCATCCTGGCTAACACGGTGAAACCCTGTCTCTACTAAAATACAAAAACTAGCCGGGCGAGGTGGCGGGCGCCTGTAGTCCCAGCTACTGGGGAGGCTGAGGCAGGAGAATGGCGTGAACCCGGGAGGCAGAGCTTGCAGTGAGCTGAGATCTGGCCACTGCACTCCAGCCTGGGCGACAGAGCGAGACTCTGTCTCAAAAGAAAAAAAAAAAAAAAGAATATCCTGCCACTTATTTTTTTCAGCCTCCCCTACTGCTAGGGTTGATCCTCTTGACTCCTTTTGGCCAATGAGCCTCAGCAGAAATTGGCTTGAGGCACAGGGGCTGTTCTCAGAAAGTATTCGCTTTCACAGCATTTATGGAATACTTTTGCCATCTTCTATGGGTGCAGTTCATGACACCCCAAAACAATTATAGTAGTAACATCAAAGATCACCCATCATAGATCACTTTAATAGACATAACAATAGTTAAAAAGTTGAAATATTGTGAGAATTAACAAAACATGACACAGAGACATAAAGTAAGCACAAGCTGTTGGGAAATCGGCATCAGTAGACTTGTTCCATACAGGGTTGCTACAAACCTTCAATCTGTAGAAAATCAGTCTCTGCAAAGTGCAATAAAGCAAAGCCCAATGAAACATGGTATGCCTATACCATTCTAAAACCATGTCATTAATACTCTTGTTGGTGGCACTATCACGGTGCCTGGCACAGAGTAGGCACTCAAATATTTGGTGAAGAAATGACTATCAGCCAACAGAGAAGCCCAAAGCAGGGCCAGTGTCACTGGCAAGTTGGGTCCCTTTAAACCACCAGATGGCATCCTCAGCATGGGGTTCTCAAGGAAGGCCTTGCAAATCCTATAGAAACGGAATCGCACTTCTGTTTCCTCACAATGGTTATTTTCTTTGGACAAAGACATCTGATGAAATGGATTCATTCCAGTAAAACAAAATATGATTTGGAGAATTAGCAGGCTGCCCTTCATTCTTGGGAGTAAAAGAAACCAGCATCATTGTTGCTCCTCCTTGTCCAGGCTGCGTGTTACGGATAAAAAACGGGGTGGCTTTGGACCCAGGGCTCATACAATGCTGCCCCCAACCAGTGAACTACACAAAAGACTTTCAAACACTCTAACTTGTGCTGATGTTCTCTAGAAGGGATGGAGTGGGAAGCGTATCACCAGGCACATCACACAGAAAAACTTCTATAAAATCCTCTGTACCCATTTCTGTCTCCAAGAGTCTCACATTCCTGGGAACCTACTCAAATCTCTCTCCTTCCCCAAACTCAGGAATTCTCCCACTCCCTACCCATCTGACTTTCTTCCACATAGGGTTACCAAACGTACAAAATAAAAATACAAGATACCCAATTAAATTTGAAAGTTAAACAAACCTGTAGTATTAATAATAAAGTTCTGACTGTGGGACACCTGACCATGGTCTGGCCAATTAGAGGTTCCATGATTAGCGGAGAGACGGTCGCATGAGCCAAGCTGGGCCAATGCGAAAGTGTAATATTTGGGACATATTTGTACTTAAAAAAAGAAAAGTGTTGTTTATCTGAAATTCAAATTTAACTGGGATCCTGAATTTTCTCTAGCAACCCTACCACCACACCCTTCTTATATAAAAATAACGTGTAAGATGAACAAGTTCTCCAATGCTACGTTGTACACTGAAAAATCTGTTCGGGGCCAGGTGCAGTGGCTCACGCCAGTAATCCTAGCACTTTGGGAGGCCAAGGTCAGAGGATCGCTTGAGGTCAGGAGTTTGAGACCAGCCTGGGCAACATGGCAAGATCCCATCTTCACAAAAAGATTAAAAACTTAGCTGAGTGTGGTGGTGCATGCTTGTCGTCCTAGCTACTGGAGAGGCTGAGGCAGCAGGATCCCTTGAGCCCAGGAGTTTGAAGTTACAGTAAGCTATTATCACACCACTGCATTCCAGCCTGGGTGACAAAGTGAGACTCTGTCTCAAAAAAAAATTTTTTTTTTAAATCTGTTAAAAGTTGAGATCTCATGTTAAGTGTTCTTGCCACAACCAATTTTTTAAAAAGAAAGAAAAATAAAATATGCTATTCATAGTGCATAATCAACATAATCCCACCTGCAAGTACAGTATCATACAAAATGAACCATTTGATTTGCAAATTTTCTAACATCATGAATCTCACAACTTTTGTGCCAAGTAAGACTGCTTGAGAGGACTTCCTTTACGAATAAAATCTCAGGCTGAATAAATGCATACATAGATACATACAAGAAAGGTCTCCCTTTTCGCTTCCCCATCCACCAACCTGCAGGACCCTCCTTGGTGTCCTTCCTTCTAAGAAGGCAGGAATAGGGGGAAGTAGATTTCTGTAGAGTTTAATATTGGGCGACCGTTCACAAATACAATAATTCTTTTTCTTTTCATATTTTGTTTTATGTCATGTGAAATATATACATGCTTTAAAATGTCACATGTGGCCGGGCGTGGTGGCTCATACCTGTAATCCCAACACTTTAAGAGGCTGAGGTGGGTAGATTGCTTGAGGGGCGTCAGGAGTTCAAGACTAGCCTGGCCGACATGGTGAAACCCCATCTCTACTGAAAATACAAAAATTAGCTGGGCATGGTAGTCCATGCCTTTAGTGCTAGCTACTCTACTCAGAAGGCTGAGGCAGGAGAATCACTTGAACCTGGGAGGAGGAGGTTGCAGTGAGCCGAGATCGCACCACTGCACTTCAACCTGGGCGACAGAGTGAGACTCTGTCAAAAAAAAAAGAAAAGAAAGAAAAAGAAAAAGAAAGTCACATGCGATTATAGGATTCAAGCAACACATCGGGCTAGTAAGCAAGCTAATCACCTTTCTCATCCCCTCTCGTCCCACATCTTTGAAACATCGATGTTTCCAGTACTGTTTGGTGTAGTTCCTTCCACACCATTCTCTTTGCTCATAAAGATACATATGAGAGGCTTTGTTTTCCTCAAAAGAAGTCATTATGTACTTTGCTTCCCCCTGCTCCTGCCCTTGATATATCTATATCTTTATGTCTATCTCTCTCAACATAGATTCAGAAAGAAAGAACATATCTCGAATGGACATCTCTCCACATCATTACACAGAGCTCTAAAGCTGAGTTGTAGGCCACAGTGTGCTGCATCCTAATTTATTCCGCAGATCCCACAGAAATGCTCAACACCTGGGGTCAGGATGTTTATACAGGGTTGTTTATCACAGCACAGTTTGTTCCATCGAAAGCTAAAAAGACTATGAAGGACAATCAGCAGGAGGATGAGCTTGTTTATCTCTAGAGCCTTTACTAGTGGCTCTAGAATTCATCTTTTCTCATCAGCCTGGACTTGACCTTCAATACTCCAGGAGCCCATCTGGAGGAAGATGACTTCCACCTGGCCCTCCTCTCCAATGACTATTTGAAGCCTCGCTCTGCTCTGCTTCCCCAGTTTCCCTCCTCATCGTCCTTCCTTTCTTTCTTTCAACTATTTTCTACTGGAGAATTTTCTGAGAGGTTATATAATCAAGAGGATTTCCTCAAACGACGAAAGAGCAGCCATACACCATGGCCAAGCAATTGCATGTCTCTCTAAAAAGACCCTGGTACATTTTGGCCTAGAGCTCAACATTTTCCAAAAGAAGGGTCCCTTTTTCACTTCAGGGACTCCATATGTTGGTTATAATGGAAATCTAGGTCCTCTCCTCATGGTAACAGGTCCTCAATTATTCCTTTGAGGAAAGAGACAGGGACTCTGGGGCTATGTGCTTAAGTAGAACTGATCCTCCCTCCTGACACCATGAGCACCTGACCGCAGCCTGGGGATCAAAGATTCCACCATAGCTCAGAGAAAGTCACATGATCCAGACTGGCCAATGGGAAACTGACTGGCTCTTTTGGCAGGAGCTCCGGGGCCTCTAGGAAGTGTGCGTGGATCCGCTGGGAGCCATTTTATTGCCACGCAGGGCAATCATGACTGCAAATGAAAACAAGAGAAAGTAAAACAGAGCCTAGAAAGAGAAAAAGACAGATCGCTGGTGATGTTGTTGGAGTTCCTAGATTCAGCTGAACGGAAAGTGAGACCTACCCACCTCTCACCTTTGCAATCATATGAACCAAACATTCTCTTTGGGATGAAGCCAATTTGAGTTGGGTTTCTGTCCCTTGAAATTAAAAGAGGTCTTGGTAATAGAAAACTATTTGTATCTCAAGTAATTAAGAAAATACATCCTATCGGCCAGGCGCTGTGGCGCATGCCTGTAATCTTAGCACTTTGGAAAGCTAAGGCAGGAGGATCCCTTGAGTCTGGAAGTTTGAGACCAGCCTAGGCAACATAGGGAGACCCCATCCATATACATAATTTAAAAATTAGCCAAGTGTGGTGGTGTGCACCTGTGGTCCCAGCTACTTGGGAGGCTGAGGCACGAGGATATCCTGAGCCCAGGAGGTCAAGGCTACAGTGAACCATGATCGTGCCACTGCACTTCAGCGTGGGCCACAGAGTAAGATCTTGTCAGGGCCGGGCGCGGTGGCTCAAGCCTGTAATCTCAGCACTTTGGGAGGCCGAGACGGGTAGATCACGAGGTCAGGAGATCGAGACCATCCTGGCTAACACGGTGAAACCTCGTCTCTACTAAAAATACAAAAACTAGCAGGGTGAGGTGGCGGGCGCCTGTAGTCCCAGCTACTTGGGAGGCTGAAGCAGGAGAATGGCGTAAATCCGGGAGGCGGAGCTTGCAGTGAGCTGAGATCCGGCCACTGCACTCCAGCCTGGGCAACAGAGCGAGACTCTGCCTCAAAAAACAAAAAACAAACAAACAAACAAAAAGATCTGTCTACAGGAAAGAAAGAAAGAAAGAAAGAAAGAAGGAAGGAAGGAAGGAAGGAAGGAAGGAAGGAAGGAAGGAAGGAAAGAAAGAAAGAAAGAAAGAAAGAAAGAAAGAAAGAAAGAAAGAAAGAAAGAAAGAAAAGAAAATGCATCCTGTATCCCCACCCCACCCCAACTTCACACATACAGAGAGCTATTAAGAATTCAGTCATACTCACAAAACACCTATACTTCATCTGAAAAATTATCATATTGATGTAACGTACAAGCAGTTTTCCTACCTCTAACAATAAGTCTGAGATCTGTAAGGATTCAAGACCCACAGGTAAGAATCAAATACTCTATGTTGGTGGCTCATAAGGTATCTGGAACTGCCAGAGAGATATGCCTGGAAGCGGACCTCAGCTAAAGAGGGATGGGGTTGACGGGTAAATACCCAGCTCCCCCTTTCCTTGGGAAGGACACCTTTGAGGCATGTTCTGCGCTGTCCCCAGAGTTCCCAAGGAGATCAGGGCCTCGGTTGTCCACGGCACTCAGTAACATGCCTTTTATTGGCTTTCTTCCTTTCCAAGCCTCACTTCTCTGTGCCTTTTCTGGTGCATCCTGGTATCACCTCCAAATGAACCACTTCTAGAGGAATCCATGACTCAGGGTCTGCTTCCAGAGAACCAAACCAGGAAAGCTCTATCCAAACTCAAGAGACTCCCAACAAACCAGAGTCCACCCACATCCTCAGACTAAAAATCCCTGTTCTAAAGGACTCCACACACCAAGCAAGCGGTGCTCACTGCAAAGCCACTTGATATGGTGAGTTAGCACCTTGTTAAAAAAGAAACAAATTCTCAAGACTTGTAGCTCCTTATACCTGATATTCTAATTGCCATCAGTTTGTGAATTTTTGAACTCTTCTAATCCTCGTGTTCTTAGGACACAGGCAGGTTGTGCTTTTAGGGGCATGATTTATTGTTTCCTGCCAATTCTGCCCATCCCTCCACTGTGTTAAAAACCCTATGTTTATGTGGAACAGCCTTCTTACTGTTTTAATTCAGCTCCCTGTGATCTCCCTGCCTACAAGAAGAATTCCTGAAGCAGATGCTCCTTCCCTACCCGCTGAGCCTCACTTTCTGTCTCCTGTCTCATTTAGAAGAGCAATAGTGAGCCAGGAGCAGTGGCTCATGCCTGTAATCCTAGCACTTTGGGAGGCCGAGGCGGGTGGATCACCTGAGCAGTCAGGAGTTTGAGAGGCCAGGTCAGCCTGGCCAACATAGCAAAACCCCGTCTCCCCTAAAAATACAAAAAATTAGCCAAGTGTGGTGGCAGGTGCCTGTAATCCCAGCTACTTGGGAGGCTGAGGTGGGAGAATCGCTTGAGCCCAGGAGACAGAGGTTGCAGTGAGCCAAGATCGTGCCATTGCACTCCAGCGTAAGTGGCAAAGAGAGACTCTGTGCCAAAAAACAAAAAGAAGAAGGAGGAGGAGAAGAGAAGGAAGAAGAAGAAGAGGAAGAGGAAGAAGAAGAAGAGGAGGAGGAGGAGAGGGAGGGGGAGGGGAAGAGGGAGGGGGGAAGGAAGGAAGGAAGGAAGGAAGGAAGGAAGGAAGGAAGGAAGGAAGGGGAGCAATAGTGATGGGAATGGCCTAATGGCACAGTGAGAGATCTAGGCAGGCAGACCTGGCTCTATCACTTAATACCCCTGGGACCTTGGCCAGAGGCATCAGTTTCCCAATCTGTAAAACCGATCTATAATAATAGTAACCACTCTGTATAGTTACTAGTGAGAACAAAATGAGATAATACAGGTAAATGTTTAGCACGGTGCCTGGCACATGGAAAATGCTTGAGAAATGGAGGCCTTTGTTGCCACTCAAGTCTAGCAGTCTTAAATATTTTTTGAATGAATGAATGAAGTCAACAGAAGGCCAAGCTGTGGGCAGTGCCTTTGGCTAAATCCCACAGGACCTGGGGTCCTGCCTGTCTTAGCCACTGTCTCCTGATTCTCTGTCTCTTTGTCTTTCTGTCTCTTCTAGTTCCGTACCTGCTTCTCTCTGTGTTTCTCTTCTCCCGTTCTCTCTTTTCTTATGGTCTCTCTCTCTCTCTCTCTCTCTGTGTGTGTGTGTGTGTGTGTGTGTGCGTGCGTGCTTGTCTGTGTTTCTGTGTGGCTCTGTTTCTTTCTCTCTGCCTCTTTTTCTCACTTTCTGTTTCTCTCCTGGTCTCTGTCTGTATCCCACCCCCGCCACATCACCCCCACACCAGCCTCCTCTTGCAGGGACCAAGTTGTCAGGCCACTCACGTCGTGGGCTGCCTTGAAACCTGCCATGCACATTCTCATAGCTAGATTTCTCCTGCATCCACCTCTGCTTAAAAAAAAAAAAAAAGCTTTTGACCTTTGAGATTCAAATAAAAAGACCATAGAATGGCCTCAGGGAATAGCAGTGTCTGGAAAAAACAAACCTCATTCCTAAACTTTGTGATTATTTTTTATTTTATTTCTGTCTCTGCTGCCTGAAGCAGAATAAACTTTGTGTTTTTGAAAGACACATAGCACAAGGGTATGGGAACCCCTGGAAGCCCTCGGTGGGAGTTGCCTCACAATCAATCCTGCAAGTGAAGTGCTGCCCACCACGAACACCAAAGTGAGTTGAGCTGATAACAATTTTGTTTTCTGGAATCTGTCAACATACGCAGCAGATGTGCCCAACAGTTGCTTCCTAATCCTGCTGAGCCATTAGCCACAGATTCCTCTTTTGTTACAATTTAGCTGTGAGCTTCAGAGACTGACAAGAGTCAGGGGAAGGAGAGCAGGGTAAGGCTGTGAAAAGATCCTGAAGAGGTGTTAAGAGCTCAGCAGTTGAGCCAGACATCCCTGGGTTCAAGCCTGGCCAGAACACTTAAGGGCTGGCTAACCTTGGGCAGAGTGACAGCTAACAAGCATTCGGTACTTGCAATGTGCTTGGCATTGTGATAAGCTTCGTAAAGATGATCTCATTTAATCTTCCCTGCAACCCTGTAAATGACAAACTGGCTGCGGCTCAGAGAGGCTGGCTAACTCATCCAGTGTTACGCAGCTAAGTGGTCACTCTTTCAACAGTCCAGTTCCTTGGCCCAATACCTGGAGACTTTGAGTGGGGGGAATGCTGGCTCCTGGTACTCCCCACCCCACCTCTGAGTGCCCTAACCACCATGGTCACTCCCAGTGGAATTTTCACCCATCATACAGCTGCCTCTGGAAGCTGTGTAACTGCCTTTTGTGCTGGCCCCTCACTGGAGTGGAGTCCATGCAGTCCTACAAATTCAAAGAACCAGAACACCCTGGTTGTCAAGGCAGATGGGTGAGTGAGTACAGGGCATTTTCAGCAAGCCTTGGTGAGGGTCTGGGGGTCTGTTTCTTAAGCATCCAGAGCTCCAGCCAGTAGCTTCCCAGTGCATGACTGTGGGGCACTAGAGAAGGGGCAGAAAGGTGTGGAGGGTTAACCAGGAAGCTGGGCACGGTGGCAGGTGCCTGTAGCCTGTAATCCCAGCTACTTGGGAGGCTGAAGTGGGAGGATCACTTGAAGCTAGGAATATGAGGCTGAGTGTGTCATGATTGAGCCTGTGAATAGCCACTGCACTCTAGCCTGGGCAACACAGAGATCTCGTCTCTTAAAAAATAAAATAAAATAAATAGGGGGTGGGGGTAAACACTACTCAACTCTTCAGACAGACTCTTCTCCAGGGAAGGTGAGATGGCCTCCAGTCCAGCAATCTAAGACAGTTTCTTTCCTTTCACATATGAACATTTCTGAAATTAGGATTTATCTTACAATTGATACTATTTTATAACCACTTGGCAGCACCGTCTTCAGCATATGTAAAAGAAAAGTGAGTCCTACAAAGACGTACCTTCTATTCAATGATCTATGGTAGCTCAGAGGCTGGCTGTTATTGGCCCAACATGGATCACGTGCCTCTTCCTGGCCAATCAAGGCGTCTCTAGTTGTAATGCCTCAGTCACATGTACCTCTGGGGTTGGAAGTTGAGGTCAGCCTCATCTGAGCAGGTGGATCGACAAAGGATGAGTGATTTCTGTGAGGAAAATCAAAATGTCATTACCAGGAGAGGCAGCTGTGGATTCTAGGGAGGTAGAAGCAACCACTGCATCCTCTACCCAGAGTCATTATGAGACGCCGTGAGAATATCGGTGTGAGATCATTGGCCCATAGAAAACGCTCAGTACTCTCACCCGCTAATATTATTAAAGATGCCAAGTTGAAAAGTTTTACCTGAACCTATTCAAGCCTCTACACAAAACTTCTAGTGTGCAGGAAATGCGCAATTAGAAGTGGAGGGTATACACAGGAGGTGTTCTGTGTCCTATTTTTTTTTTAACTTTTCAATGTGTTTGGAATTTTTCAAAATAAAAACAAATAAGTAAGCAAATACGTAGGCTGGGTGTGACGGCTCATAACCATAATCCCAACACTTTGAGAGGCCAAGGCAGGACAATTACTTGAGCCCAGGAGTTTGAGACAAGTCTGGGCAACATACTGAGACCTTGTCTCTACCAAAAAAAAAAAAAATTTAATTAATTAGCAAGGCGTGGTGGTGCATGACTGTAATCCCAGCTACTTAGGAGGCTGAGGTGGAAGGGTCACTTAAGCCCAGGAGTTTGAGGCTGCAGTGAGCTATGGTCATGTGCACTCTAGCCTAAGCGACGGAGCAAGACCCTGTCTATAAAAATAAAGAAAAAAGATGCTTACCATCATTAATAATTAGAGAAATGCAAACAGAAACAGAGATTACCACTTCACACCCACTAGTATGCCATAATAAAATCAAAAACAGAAACAGAAGATGGCAAGTACTGGCAAAGATGGGGAGAAACTGCAATCTTTGTATAGCTGCTGTGGAAACAGTTGAGCGATTCTTCAAGAAGTTAATGGAATTGCCATGTGATGCTACAATTCCACTTTTAAGTATATTCTCAAAGGAATTTAAAAAACAGGTGCTCGTGGCCGGGCACAGTGGCTCAAGCCTGTAATCCCAGCACTTTGGGAGGCCGAGACGGGTGGATCACGAGGTCAGGAGATCGAGACCATCCTGGCGAACACAGTGAAACCCCGTCTCTACTAAAAACTACAAAAAACAAGCCGGGCGAGGTGGCGGCGCCTGTAGTCCCAGCTTACCCGGGAGGCTGAGGCAGGAGAATGGCGTGAACCCGGGAGGCAGAGCTTGCGGTGAGCTGAGATCCAGCCACAGCACTCCAGCCTGGGTGACAGAGCGAGACTCCGTCTCAAAAAAAAAAAAACAAACAAACAAACAAAAAAGAAAACAGGTGCTCAAACAAATACTTGTACATGGATGTTCAAAGCAGGACTCTTCAGCCAAGAGGTGGAAACAACCCAAACGTCCATTAATGGACAAAAAAATAAATAAATTGTGGTCTATACAATGGAATATTATGCAGCCATAAAAAGGATGAAATATTGATACATACTGTAACACAGATGAACCCTGAAAACATTATCCTAAGTGAAAGAAGCCAGACACAAAGGATCACATACTGTATGCTTCCATCAGTATGAAATATCCAAGCCGGGCGCGGTGGCTCAAGCCTGTAATCCCAGCACTTTGGGAGGCCGAGACGGGCGGATCACGAGGTCAGGAGTTCGAGACCATCCTGGCTAACACGGTGAAACCCCGTCTCTACTAAAAAATACAAAAAGCTAGCCGGGCGAAGTGGCTAGCGCCTGTAGTCCCAGCTACTTGGGAGGCTGAGGCAGGTGAATGGCGTAAACCCGGGAGGCAGAGCTTGCAGTGAGCTGAGATCCGGCCACTGCACTCCAG
>NC_045452.1:7799986-7820369 GCF_002776525.5 Piliocolobus tephrosceles
AAGAAGGACGAGTAACTGCTTAATGGGTGTAGGGTATTCTTTTGAGGTAATGAAAATATTTTGGAATTAAAAGTGGGGTTAAACAACATTGCGCCTATACCAAATGCCATTGAACTGCTTACTTTGCAAAGGTTCATTTTATGTTATGTGAATTTCAACTCAATAAAAAAAAGTTGATGGGAAAATGAAATAACAATAAATACATAAGAAGCCCGCCCAGGAAATATTTGTAGGAAAGTAGGGAAATAAGACAGGCAAGAGTTAGTTAAAAAGTACATTGAGCAAGTTAGTCCTGTGGGTGACTGGAGCTCCATCCCTCTGGGGACCCCAGAGGGCCACTGGAGAATACACACTTCGGTCTTCCTGTTCCAAATGGTGAAGGAGTAGGGATATTTGTGTTCCAGCTCTCAGCAGTCATTGTATGAGGGCTGCTGTGAGAGGATGTTAATCCCAGATACTTTCGGGCCTTTCCCCGGTGTCAACAAATGGAGAAAGCCCTCAAGGCAAGGGACACAGGTGCACATAAGTGGTCAAGACCAAGAGCGTATGTGGCATCTCCTACAAGTTCTAAGATGAGAGTGTATGATGAGACAAACAAGAGTGCCTCTTCTGTGGTCAAATGGCTTGTAAAAGCAAGAGCAAAATAAATATAACAGTTTCTCCTTTTGCATTTGTGAGAGCAGCAAAGTGTTTTTGCTGAATCTTATTGAAAATTACACTTCTTTGCTTCTTTCCTTTCTTCCTTCTTTCCTTACTTCCCCCTCCCTCCCTTCCTTCCTTCCTTCCTTCCTTCCTTCCTTCCTTCCTTCCTTCCTTCTTTCCTTCCTTCCTCCCTCCCTCCCTTCCTTTGTTCCTTTTTCTTTCTTGAGACACAGTCTCACTCTGCTGCCCAGGCTGGAGTGCAGTGGCACAATCACAGCTCACTACAGCTTCGACCTCCTGGACTCAAAGGATCCTCCTGCCTCAGCCTCTCGAGTATCTGGGACTACAAGCACACACCACCATGCCCAGGTTTGTTTGTTTGTTTGTTTGTTTGTTTATTTATTTATTTATTTATTTTGAGATAGAGTCTTGCTTTGTTGCCAGGCTGGAGTGCAGTGTCACAATCTTGGCTCATTGCAGCCTCCACCTCCCAGGTTCAAGCGATTCTCCTGCCTCAGCCCCTCGAGTAGGTGGGACTATAGGTGCGCACCACCATGCCTGGCTAATTTTTTGTATTTTTTTTTTACTAGAGATGGGGTTTCACCGTGTTGCCCAGGCTGATCTCAAACTCTTGAGCTCAGGCTATCCTCCCGCCTCAGCCTCCCAAAAAATGCTAGGATTACAGGCATGAGCCACCATGTCTGAACTCCTTTTTTTTTTTTTTTTTTTTTTTACAGAGACAGGGTTTTGCTATGCTGCCCAGGCTGGTCTCAAACTCCTGTATTCAAGCAATCCACTTGCCTCGGCCTCCCAAAGCATTGAGATTGCAGGCATGAGCCCCCACACCCACCCTACATATATTTGTTCCCATAAAAACGTATTATTACCAGCTGATTAGGAAGCTGGAGTGGAAAGTCAGTACTGCTCTCCTGTTGATAGTGCTCCATGCCTGGCCTCCAAGTAATTGGATTTTTGCAGGTGGGTCATGTCTCTATGGATCAGTCAGGAATGTCTCCCCAAATCCAGAAGAATCCCAGGGTTTGTGAAAAATGCATGCTCCTCTCTCCCCCACACATGCATATGTGAAAACCATGAATTCCTAAAGCAACTGCCCCAAACTGAAATTTACTAGTAAGAAAAACTAGGGTTCCTGGGAATGAATCCCACAAGCAAGGAAATATCAGCCAATGGAAAAGTAGCCTCCCCTTGCCAGAGCCATCTCCCTAGCACTGTGATCACAAGATTCACACAGGCGTCAGTCACTGCATCTGCCCCACTGGTGGCTGAAAAGTGGGAGTGCTGAAGATGAATTGGAAGAATGAATTGGTGATGTAAAGAGGAACCAGTGTATAGGCTTGAAATGCTGGGGGGGAAAATGACTTCATCTTCATCATTCTGTTTCTCTTCCTTTGGGAGGTCAAGTTGGGTGTGCTAGAGAAAGCCCCAGAACCGTGGGTATTTTGCCATTGACTTTAACTGATAGACTGACATGCACTCCCCATGGTAGCTCCTATGTGCTCAACCTGTCACCGCCTCTTCAAAACATTGTTGGTTTCCATGGAGACAAAAAAGCACTTGCTGAAAGAGCTGCTGGAAATTTCAAGTCAAGATGTCCAGAACTACCCTGCCATATATTTTCTAAGACCTGATGTGAAAGAGAAACGATAGCACAACTCCGCAAAGAGGTCAAAAGAAAACAAACCATCACAAGAACGGCTTCACACTGTTTCTAGATCCCAACATCCTGTCTGGATTTTTCTGTCCTTTTAAAACCAAGCTCTGGGCAGCTATCAGGTGAAGCAGACCTGCTGATCTGCAAGCTCCTGACTTCAGACATGATTTTATTATGGGCAAGAAACCAGTTTGCTCTTCTCAGAGTTTAAATTTTGACAGGTCAATGCAACAACATGACTGCGAATACACTTACGGAATGAACCCAGCATCTCTCGCATGCCAATCTACCTCCCACTCTCAGGGCTAAAAAAGAGCTCTTCGACTTGTGTGATTATACAGTATATCTATTTTTTAAATCTATTCTGTAAGGCAGTAATGCGAAACGAAAGATAATAGCGTCTTCTAACAGCTGTCAGATTAACATAAGAAGAAATTTTAAAAGAGAGCTTCTAAAGAGGACACTCAATTTATTTTTAAAAAATAGATTCAAAAAAATAGAGAAACTAAAATTTTTGTTTCTCTGTTATGATATAAAAACTTCGCTATTCTGACAAAGGTCCATTCTGGCCTTTATTTTTCAGGTAAACTTCATTTGAGCTATTAGAAAACTATGACCTGAACCTTTTGGTTTTTATCCATGTTTCCAAGGGAGTTAATGGAAAACATCTGACTTCTCCATTTCAGATACTGGAATCGCTATCCTTCCTCTAGTTACCCAAGGTAGAAAGCTGGGACTCAACCTGGATTTCTTCTTCGCCCTTAACCCCCACATCCATCAATTGCCAAATTTTGTTTAACTCCTAAATGTTTCTCAAGTTCTCTTCCTCCTTTTCATTGCCATGATCATTGTCCCAGTTGAGATGCTTGCTAAGACTATTGCAGTGGCATCCTACTTAATCTCTCTGTTCCTGATCCTGCCCTCCTCAGATCCACCCTCCATGTAGTAGCCCTGTCTTCCAAAAATTGAGGCCGGATATTACAGTATGAAAGCTGGATATCATAAAAAGGCATAAGTACAGCTGAGGAGCTCCAGGGTTGGACTTATCAGTCACAATTGATGCTCCCCCTCTTGGAAAGCCCAGACACCATTATTACAGCCAAAGCCTCCACTGCCCCAGTGCTGACCTTCTTGCCTTCCCTGAGATAAGGCTGGGGTCAGGCACAATCTTCATTGCATTCACCATGGCAGGAGCCATAGCAGCTGGACACCCAAGTTCCTGACCACACCAGCTTCATGGAGACTTGACTCTGCTCATGATGTCTAGATTTAGATAAAGCACCATGCAACAGAGCCTGGGATCTGGCCTTCCCAGCAGCTTCCCAGAAATGCTAGTTTAAGTGTGGAGACTTAATGCTCCGTGACATAAACTTTAATTAATGAGAGTCAAGAGGAAACAAAGGAAAAATTCATCTCTCTTCCTCTCTTTGATGAACTGTTCTGAGGCACAGTGTCTCTCTACAGCCTGCTCAGATATGTCCCGTGTGACTGGGCAACTGGCTGTGCCTCTTGGTGGAGCTGTGGCTTGCTCAGTACCCCACCTCTTTATGTTTGTTCCATCTCCATCTTTGGCTCATGTCTTGCCCTACAATCTTCAGCTAACTTTTGCCCACCCCTTAAGACTTGGCCCAAGTATCAACTTCCCTATCCTCTTACCATTTCCATCCCACAAAAAGGTCTAAGTCGGGTGCCCCTTCTCAGTACTCCACAGAAATCTGAATCCTTGGAACTATTAGCTTTATTGAATTATCTGCTCTTCCATCCCTCTTACCTATCAGGCTGTGAACTCCTCCGAGAGCAGGGACCATGCTTTATTTATTTGTCTTCCCTAGTACCTAGCACTGTGCCTAAAATACTCAGTAAAGATTGGCTAAACCAAAGGGCTGATTTGTAGGCACTTCATGAGGCTTCAAACAGTGGAAAAAGATTTTTACAGACACACAACACCAAAGGAAGGCATTCCTGGACATAGACACAGCCTGAGCAAATACCTAAAGCACGAAAATGTCAGTGTATAGGGGATATGCTTAGCCAGATAGGGGCTTTCTTGTGGAAGGTCTTGACAACCAGGCTGATGGGTTTGTATATCTTTTCCATGGATTAACTGATAGCCATTGAAACCAAGTTGTTGATTTAGGAGGCTTAAACCATGAAGGATATGCAGGATGAATGGGGAAGAGGGTACAGAATGGGGAATTGTGCAGATTGGAATTACCATGGTAGCAAAGGGAATGGGAAAGAGATGCTTGTGAGAAAGACAAGGGAGGCAGACTGCACGGGATGTAGCAAGCATTTATGAGTGAAAGGGATCAAAGTTGGCTTCTAATATTCAAAACAAGGGCTCTGGGATAATGGCAGGGTCAGTAACTGAAAAGGAAAAGATGGCAGGATTTCCGATTTAGGGCTGGAAGTAAGGACTGAAGAATCGTCAGAAGCATTTTAATAAAAGATGAGACTATTTACTGCAACATACATGCACAGATATGCATTATCATCATCACCACCACCACCACCAGTAATAAGTGCTAATCAAGTCAGTCCTAGCCTTCATTCTTCTAGCATTGCTTTTATCATCAGTGACGGGCACAGGAGTACAATAACATTTCCACAAATTCAGAGGGCAAGAGCCATCTGTCCTGCCAACATATGCCTCTTTATTAATTTTTTTGACAGAGTTTTGCTCTGTCATCCAGGCTGGAATACAGCGGCATGATTATGGCTCACTGCAGCCTGAAACTCCCAGGCTTAATCGATCCTTGCACCTCAGTCTCTTAAGCAGCTGGGACTACAGGTGCACACCACCATGTCTGGCTAATTTTTCTATTTTTGGTACAGATGGGGTCTCCCTATGTTGTTCAGGCTGATCTTGAACTCCTGGGCTCAAGCAGTCCTCCCACCTCAGCTTCCCAAAAATTAGCCTGGCTAATTTTTCTATTTTTGGTACAGATGGGGTCTCCCTATGTTGCTCAGGCTGATCTTGAACTCCTGGGCTCAAGCAGTCCTCCCACCTCAGCTTCCCAAGGTGCTAGAACTATAGGCGTGAGCCACAATTTATGCTTTAAATGTAAGGTGAGTCAGCAACAGCAAAATTGTTAGCATCCCTTTTTGTTCATCCTGCAAAGTCCCATCTCTCTGTGTTAACCTAGAAATCCATACTGTAAACATATTCTTAAGTCTACATGAATAATTTGCTTTAGAGCCAGAGAATGCTGATGGGTTAGCAAAGAAAGCAAAAGAGTAGGGAAGAAAAAGTGAAAGTCACATAGCAATATAAAAATTCCTTTTTTGCCTGGCACAGTGACTCACGCCTGTAATTTCAGTACTTTGGGAGGCTGAAGTGGGAGGATAACTTCAGGCCAGGAGTTTGAAACCAGCCTGGGTGACATAGTGGGACCCCATCTCTACAAAAAATAAAACATTAGCCAGGCATTGTGGCATGTGCCTATAATCCCAGACACTGGGGAAGCTGAGGCGGAAGGATCACTTGAGCCCAGGTGAAGGCTGCAGGGAGCCATGATCATGCCACTGCACTCCAGCCTGGGTGGAGACTCTGTTTCAAAAAAAGAGAAAGGGTAAATTCCTCTTTCCTTACATCAAGTCATGGGTGTTATGGAAAGGGAGAAACTTGGAAGCTGTTATTTCCAACAAGCTGTTATTATTAGTATTGCACTTGTCCTCATTTTCGTGTTTCAAGCCCCTACTCAGGGCCCTGCTGTGGCTGTTAATTGGTCCAGGAGTTAAGAGCATTAAGCGAGCATCCTCTTGAACAGCTGGCACTAAGAGAAGATAGAAAATAGAAGTTGCAGTCTTCATTCTTTGAGATTACTTGCTAAAATGAACAATCCAAACACAAAAGATCATTTAGAAATAAGAGACTAGCCAGGCGCGGTGGCTCACGCCTATAATCCCAGCACTTTGGGAGGCCTCCCGGGTTCACGCCATTCTCCTGCTTCAGCCTCCCGAGTAGCTGGGACGACAGGTGCCCGTCACCATGCCCTGTTAATTTTTTGTATTTTTAGTAGAGACGGGGCTTCACTGTGTTAGCCAGGATAGTCTCGATCTCCTGACCTCGTGATCCACCCGCCTCAGCCTCCCAAAGTGCTGGGATTATAGGCATGAGCTACCGCACCCGGTGAGGCAAGTATTTCTTTTTTTTTTTTTTATTCTTTTTTTTTGAGACGGAGTCTCACTCTGTCGCCCAGGCTGGAGTGCAGTGGCCGGATCTCAGCTCACTGCAAGCCCCGCCTCCCGGGTTTACGCCATTCTCCTGCCTCAGCCTCCCGAGTAGCTGGGACTACAGGCGCCCGCCACCTCGCCCGGCTCGTTTTTTGTATTTTTTAGTAGAGACGGGGTTTCACTGTGTTAGCCAGGATGGTCTCGATCTCCTGACCTCGTGATCCACCCGTCTCGGCCTCCCAAAGTGCTGGGATTACAGGCTTGAGCCACCACGCCCGGCCGCAAGTATTTCTTAATGTAGTCTTCAAAACATCTGCATTTGAACTACCAGAGCAGCTGATAAATGCAGGCCTCCATGTTCCTGATTCAGATTCTGATTGAGTAGGTCAGGAGTTTCAACCCAACCACAGGTGAGTCTCAGGCATCTGAAGTTTGAGAAGCACTGCAAGTCTTTCTCCCAGGCGTTCTCATTCCCACCCACCTCTATAATAGCTCTCCGGTCTGCAATCACTTACTTAAATACACTTATGGAAGGTTGGGCATGGTGGCTCCCGCCTGTAAGCCTAGCACTCTGGGAGGCCAAGGCAGGTGGATTGCTTGAGCCCAGGAGTTTAAGACCAGCCTGGGCAATGTGGTAAAACCCCATCTCTACAAATATTAGCCCTGCTAATTTTTTTATTAGCTGGCATGCCAAGTAGCCTTCCAGCTACTCAGGAGGCTGAGGTAAGAGGATCACTTGAGCCCAGGGAGGTAGAGGCTACAGTAAGCCATCAGTGCATCACTGCACTCTAGCCTGGGTTACAGAGTAAGACCCTCTCTCAAAATAAATAAATAAATAAACAAACAAATTTACTGAGTCTCAGTGCCAAGCTTTACTCTAGTCACTGAAGATACAGGAGAGACCCAAAGAGACCACATCCCTGCCCTCATAGGGCTTATATGCTAGTAGATATGACAAACAGTAAGCAAGTAAGTGTATAATAAATATGCAATATGGCTGGGCGTGGTGGCTCACATCTGTAATCCCAACAGTTTCGGAGGCCAAGGTGGGTGGATCACCTGAGGTCAGGAGTTTGAGACCAGCCTGGCCAATATGGCAAAACCCCATCTCTACTAAAAATACAAAAATTAGCCAGGCATGGTGGCGTGTGCCTGTAGTCCCAGCTACTTGGGAGGCTGAGGCAGGAGAATCACTTGAACCTAGGAGGCAGCAGTTGCCCTGAGCCGAGATCACATCATTGCACTCTAACCTGGACGACAGAGCGAGACTCTGTCTCAAGAAAAAAAATAATAATAATAAATATGCAATATGATAATAAGCACTGTGAGAAAGGCCTGATGGAGTGCTGTTGCACATGTCAAAGAATGCTTCTCTGATAAGGGGCATTTGAGCAGGAACCCAATTCTTCTAAGTCCCCTGAGACCACCAATGGTTTGCCCATTCACCAATCCTCCAAATGGATTCATTCACCAGTATTAATTGAGGGCCTCTTGTGTGCCTGGCAAACCTGCCCAATATCCCTGCATGGCCCCATTAGGGAGGCTTACATTTCATTCCCTAGGATTCTCAGCAGTCCCACAGTTTTTCACAGCCCCTCTCCAGTCCCCTGAGTCCCTGGCACACCCTTACATTCCATGACCTCTGCCCACCCACCTCCTGCATTTCCAGCTCATTGTTCTGAATCCACTACCTCCCAAATCAACACGCGCATCAAACATCACAATCTTCATATGACACAATCTAGTAGAAGGTTTGGTGAGGGCGCTGTGTTGCCTGGGTCAAGGGAGCTACAAGGAGTAATGGAAGCTGTGAATAACGATACAGTTCTTCACGTTCATGCTAACTCTTCTTGTGGTCAAGCAAGATCCTGGAGTCAGTAGCTTGAATAAAAATGGTTAAAATGGGTGTGCTTTGGTGGCTAAGGAGGCTGAGCACAGGAGGAAACTAAAATTGTTGGCTGCTCCTAAGTCAGACTGTGTGTAAGTGATTTGATTGCTACGATGATACTGTGAGGTTGGTAATAAGCCCATTGTTACAGATGGACAATGGAAGCTCAGCGAGCTTCAGTAACCCGTGTCTAAGGCTGCATAGCCAGTGATGGGTAAAACAGGGATTCAAACCTACATTTGAGCCTAAAGCTCCTTGTTTTCCTCCACCAAGTGAAGTGAGAGTTTGTAAAGGCAAAAATTCTGAACAGTGCCTCTTGGGTTAACAGAAATCATGATGACTTTGCCAGCAAAAGACTCAGAGGAACATTGAGTACACAGCCTCTCAGTTCTAGGTAGGTCATGTGTGTCAGCCAGTAGGCTGGGTTTATAACAGTCACATCATGACCTGAACACCCTCCCACTCCACTGCTGAAACAACTAGATAGAATCTGGCAGGGATGATACATAACTACCTTAGACAGGTGTAAGGGAGGGGAAAATACAGACAAAAAGACAACGAAAAGGAAGCTTGCAAGAAAAACAAACCAAAAAACTGAACTAACCCCTAATGCATCTGATTGAGGCTTCTGCAAAACTAGCAGATGCATTCAGATCAAACTAATTATTAAGAAATGCAAAGAATTAGATGCTGTCTTAGGCTGAAACAAAACAAAAAAAAAGAAATGCAAAGAAAACTTAGCTCCATGGAGCTGTTCTAAATTCATTTATCATGCTTGAGCTTGTAACATTGATCCAGGTGACTCGCAGTTATGGCCTATTGGTGCTCACCTTTTCCCTCTAGGTATGTGCCAGGTGATGAGGAGACGTACTGTGTGGGCTCTTCAGACAGGCTTCTTTCTCCCTGGAACCCAGAAAACTCCGACTACCTGCAGTGTGCAAAGGCAGCTGGCCAGGAAAGGATGCTGGCTTCAGGTCCTGGGGCCCCTCCCTGGAGGGAACAAATGCCTCTCGGATTGCAGCTGCAGAAAGAGAGAGGAGAACCGGGGAATGGGATGGTGTGCTGCAGAGGCAGTGGTTTGGACGGCGACTGGGTGACTCATGCCCCAGGCAGCTTTTTACAGGAGTTGCAAATTCCAGTAATAGCAGATCAGGAACATCTCTCGAGGGACACCCTACCAATCGAAGGTGCTTCTTGCACCATCTTGGCAGCCCTGAGTTGGCATCTGAATAGCTTCTCTATTCAGATCCTTTGCCAGATCCCAAAGGTTCTTCTTGCTTTGGCCCCTGGGCTTCCTGAAACTGGGAGGTTATTCTCCTTGGAAGTTGGAGGAATTGGATAATATTGTCTACAGACACCACACCTGAATCTTATCCCTACTACTACAAATATGGATGCTATTTTCTTGTCCTGTGTCCTGGATGGTGAATAGAGTATCTTGTGCCCTTCCAAAAGCCACTCTATGGCCACCTCCTCTCTGTCCTAGGTTCCTGGAGGCTAACTGTGTAGACCCCATCAATGAGTGCCCTCTCTCTGGCTTTCAGTTAGGTATACCCTATAGGCAGTCCTGGCAGGAAATAAAAAGGTGGGAGGAGAGTGAGGTCATTTCTTCCGGCTTTCTCTTTTTTTTTTTTTTTTTTTGAGATGGAGTCTTGCTGTCGCCCAGGCTGGAGTGCAGTGGCCGGATCTCAGCTCACTGCAAGCTCCGCCTCCCGGGTTTACGCCATTCTCCTGCCTCAGCCTCCCGAGTAGCTGGGACTACAGGCGCCCGCCACCTCGCCCGGCTAGTTTTTTGTATTTTTTTAGTAGAGACGGGGTTTCACCGTGTTAGCCAGGATGGTCTCGATCTCCTGACCTCGTGATCCGCCCGTCTCAGCCTCCCAAAGTGCTGGGATTACAGGCTTGAGCCACCGCGCCCGGCCTCTTCCGGCTTTCTCTTTGTGGAGTCACCACAAGCTGATTATGTGCTTTATGAGAATAATCCAGCCCTCTCTAAACAATATGGGTCTCTCCAGGTTCTGCTAGCCACTCTCCAGGTTCTGGTAGCCTTCCTTTGCCCATTCAGGCCCAAGGGGATAACATCTCCCCTGTTCCTAGTCTTCCCCTGTTACTAGTCTGTTACTAGTCTGGGGTACCATATCCTTCTTGGAGTTTTCTTCAACCCTGCTCAATTCCTTTATTAAACTCTCTTCAGGCTGGGTGCGGTGGTTCACGCCTATAATCCCAACACTTTGGGAGGACAGGCAGGAGGATCACTTGAGTCTAGGAGTTCAAGACCAGCCTGGGCAACATAGCAAGAGTCCATTTCTACAAAAAAATTTAAAAATTAGCCAGGTATGATAGTACACACCTGTGGTCCCAGCTACTCAGGAGGCTGAGGCTGAAGAATCACTTGAGGCCAGGAGTTGAAGGCTGCAGTGGGCCATAATTGCACCACTGCATTCCAGCCTGGGTGGCAGAGCGAGACCTGATCTCTAAAAATAAATAAATAAGTAAATAAATAGCAAGCCCTCTTCAAAGGACCCAGTGTGGGAGCATACCATCTCCCCACTGCTGGACACCTGAGCGATACTAATAGTTTAGGTAGATGCAAGCCTCACCTGCCTCTCCTCTCTCCTGCCATTGCTGTTACCGTAGCTACATGAAGTAACAAGATCCAAGCCTTGTTAAGGAGGGGTGAGCAGAATCTATGTCATGCCACTTAGAATAAAACCCAAGTTCCTTACCATGACTTAAAAGGTCTGAGCTGGCTCTCCAAATTCCTCTCCCTCCACGCTCCCTCTCGTCTGTCCCAGCCACAACGGGCCTTTTGCCATGCTTGAAGCCAAGCTTATTCACACAGATAAGCCTTTGTACTTGCAGTTTCTTCCTTCCCTCTGCCTGCTACCAGGTCCTGGGCGAGGGATTATTGTAGGTTGTCAAGTTTAATCCTTTCTCCTGCAAACTGCAAACTCCCTGAGGCAGGGAGTTTTTGGCATCATTGTGTTCCAGGAGCTGCAAACTCAAGTGTCTTTGGAACATGACAGGTAACAGAAACAAGAGAAGGGGCCAAGACTAATAAAAATCATTCTGCCCTCTTGGTCTGGCTTTTGTTTTTCCCCTTTTGACAGAGACATGGAAGCAGAGAAATATTTCCTTACTCTAAACACTCACACATACACACATACTCATACACGTACTCATACGCAGTGCAAAGAGGATGAGAACAGCAAGTGACAATTATCACTGAAGCTGGAGAGCAAGAGGGACTGGGTGAGCACTGCAGCAAACCACACACCAGCCAATTTGCTGTTTTGCAGAAATCTGACCCAGGGTGACCAGATATTGCTGTTTTCCAAGAGAAGCTGAAAATCTAGACTTTTATATGGTGTCTCCTAATTTTTAAATGTTGGCAATTTTTAAAACTTCGTGCAGGTCACACTAAGCATATCTTTGTGTTGGATTTAACGCAGAGGCTGCTGGTATACAATCACTGCTGTATGTTCAGTGGGCTTAGCATAGTATATGCTCAATAATTATGTGTTGAATAACTGAATAGCCTTCCAGTTGAATTCTCAGCATTTAGAAGTAGCTGACAGGTAGTTCACTTCCTCTCTGTTGGGAACATTTTTTAAAAGTAGATTCAGAACAGGGGGAAGCTTCTCCATTATAGCTGGAAGTTTTAAGGTATAGCTGCTCCTGGACTCAGATGCAACCCACCAGAAATTTCTCGAAGATTAGATTTCTGTATCACTCAGACTGGGGCTGGTGTATGAATCAGGAAGTAATGACATGGCCATGTCTGTTTTTTACAGCCAGCATCCGTTCTGATGGTTGGCACCATGGTGTACAGATTGTTAAGTAATCTTAATATCACCCCCAACTGGGTGCAGAAATGGAAACCTATTACTGGTCATAATCTGTTACCACCAAGAAAGGCTCATGGAGGTGGGAAATGACGTGTGTTGTCAAAACAAGATCTAGCTCACTTAGGTGTTGAATTCTATTCCAGGTTTTATAGGAGGGTTGATTCTCTCAAATCTCTTGTTGGAATCTGGCCACGCTTCTCCTTTCTATTTTCCCATCTGGGAGACACACAGGCTCTCACACCTAGTTTCCATGCCTAGCCAAAGCTATTCCAAAGCTCCTAGAGAACAGGGAATGACTGGAGGCATCCGGATAAAGGTCATGAGGTAGAACGAGTGCAGAGTGACCCAGTGGAAGGCAGTGGTGGAAACGGGTGATGGCTTTGGGAAGAGATTCTAATTAATTCACTTTCCCCAGTGTATAAAAGCAAGCTTTTCCCCAGGCTTCACAAACAGCAGGCTCATGTCTAGCTCTACCTACTTGCACCGTAAGCAGGAAGTTCGTCGTCTGTTCAAATGCTAAATAGATGTTAGCAGCACTTTATTGGATCAGTTCAAGGTGATTTCGATTTGTTCTTGGAACACATTCATCATCTTCTAACACGTGTGTATGGCTCTGCTTTCTGGACAGATAGAATTACTCATGTGTATGTGTCAACCAACCAAATTAAATCATCCAATGTGATAAACCCATTTGGAGGGCTATTCCCTTTAATTTATTCTAGGCAAATAATATTCTAGGCAAACTTATTCCCTAGAATTTGTGACTCAGGTTTAACTCCATATTTCCCGGAGCGAAACTTCCCAACTTTTATTTGGGGTAGCCTAGGGCAGTGGTTTACAAAGTTATTTTAGTCCTAGGATCTTTCATAACAGCTTCCAAATACAGAGGCCAATATATAAAGCTGGGAAAGGTCAAGTGGATCAGAGGGAAGAACTGGGAAACCTGGGCATTTTCTCTGCCCCTCTCTCTTGTTGCCCACGTGCAGGGACTACCAGGAACCTCTCAAAACACACTTGAAGTAGCTGCACTTGCGAATCTCCAAGTAGCTCAAGCTGTGTTGGAAACTCACAGCTCAAACTTTCAAAAACAAAGGGTTAATTTTACCGTGTCAAATTGCCTTCTTATAATTTATAATCTCATAATATTTCAAACATTCCTAAAGAAAAGTAGAACAAATCTTTATGTACCCATCACTCAACTTTATCAAATCCTAACATTTTGCTTTGGTTATTTTTAAAGGAGTAAAATATTACAAATATTGTTGAAGCCCCTTCATGTGCTCCTCCCAAATTTCATTCTCCTTTCCTCCTTCCTTCCTCCTCAGAAATAACCACCACACTGAATTTGTATTGATCATCCCCATGAAAGATTTTTCCTATAAATATATATTAATATATACATTTTCCCCTAGTGGATTATACAGCCAGATGCAGTGGCTCATGCCTATAATCCCAACACTTTTGGAGGCAGAGGCAGGAGGATGGCTTGAGCCTAGGAGCTTAAGGCCAGTCTGAGCAACACAGCAAAATCCCATCTCTACATCAGATCAAAAAATTAGCCAGGCATGGTAGCACGTGCCTATAGTTCCAGCTACTCAGGAGGCTGAGGTGAGCCCAGAGGCTGAGGCTGCAATGAGCCAAGATCATGTCACTGCACTCCAGCCTAGGCAACAGAGCAACACCCTATCACACACACACACACACACACACACAATATGATGTTACAAACATCAATCTGCAATTTGCTCTTCTAGCTCAACATTGTGTTTTGGAGATTTATCCATCTTGATGCATTTAACTCTAGCTCATACACTTTAACTACTACATCATATTGTGTTGTATGAATTTTTTTTTTTTTTTTTAAGACGGAATTTCGCTCTTGTTGCCCAGGCTGGAGTGCAATGACATGATCTCGGGTCACTGCAACCTCCGCCTCCGGGTTCAAGCAATTGTCCTGCCTCAGCCTCCTGAGTAGCTGGGATTACAGGCATGCGCTACCATGCCTGGCTAATTTTGTATTTTTAGTAGCGATGGGGTTTCTCCATGTTGGTCAGGCTGGTCTCGAACTCCTGACCTCAGATGATCTGCCCACCTCAGCCTCCCAAAGTGCTGGGATTACAGGCATGAACCACCGCGCCTGGCCTGTTGTACGAATTTGTGTGTGCATTTTCCTTTTCACGAATGCTGCCTCAAATTTTTCACAAAATGTTGCAACGAACATTCTTGTGCATGTATCTACTCTGAAAACTTCTCTAGGACCCAGTGCAACACACACACACACACAAACACAAAGTAAAACAAAAGTTTCACAAAACAATTGTCTTACTACACTTTCAGAAACTTTCTCATAATGCATATCATAGTTTTTAAAATCAGGTTGCCATTTCCCTTCCATTCCTAGTTTGCTGAGAGTTGTTAATCATGAATGGGTGTTGAATTTTGTCAAATTCTTCTTTTTTCACAAATAGAACTTTTTATTTCCCACTTACTATAAGTTCAAACTTTAAACAGATTCTTGGACTGGACTGGTGGTTCATATCCATCAGCTTGCTCATCTTTTAGCACCTATCTTGTCCCCAGTGGCTTTTCCAGAACTACTTCCTTCACCATGAAGCTCCATGAGTTTTCCCAATTCATATTTGGGCTTCTTCAGCATTTTTACTTTACTTTTCTTTTTTTTTTTTTAGACAGAGTCTCGCTCTGTCACCAGGTTGCAGTGCGGTGGCACAATCTGGGCTCACTGCAACCTCTGCCTCCCGGGTTCAAGCAAGTCCCCTGCCTCAGCCTACCGAGTAGCTGGGACTGCAGGCATGTGCCACCATGCCTGGCTAATTTTTGTATTTTTAGTAGAGATGGTTTCAGCATGTTGGCCAGGATGGTCTTGATCTCTTGACCCTCATGATTCACCTGCCTCGGCCTCCCAAAGTGTTGAGATTACAGGTGTGAGCCACCGCACCCAGCCAGCATTTTTACTTTTCTAATGAAAACATCATGGAGAGGATAAATAGATTGGCAAACCTTTTCTGTGTCTTTTCCAATGCTGTCTGGAGCCAATTTATTGACCACTTCTTTCAGGTCATTTGTCTACACTTCTCAGGTCATGATTTCCATCATCTTCTTCCAGATTTAGTGGACCTGCTGATGCTAAGCATAAGAAGTCTTCCATATTTGATTGTTGCATTTTTTAGTAAAACCAACACAGAACAGACAAAGCAAGTAACCATTGGTAGTCTTGACACCAACATGAGCTTCAATCACTGTCTGCCATTTTTTCACCATGGAACATATTTTGTCATGGATAAGATCCATGCCATGGAAGTTAGTCAGGCAGCTTTTGCCCTGAACATCTTCTATAATCAGTTTGAATTTTCTAAATGAAACTTCACCATTCTGCAAATCAGCAAAACTCACTTCAAACACAGGACCCTTGAGGTCATCAGATGCAGTTTTGGTTCCTTGGGTCCTGGTGACTAGCGTCTTTCCTATATTTCTTATATTGAACATAGCAGGTGCTTTCACATTGTACAAATCTTCCTTAGAAAATGGATCAATCACTTTCTTCTTGGCTCCCTTTTTGCCACCTTTCATAAGGCGCTGTTCTTGCCAATCACCATGGTGCTGCTCAGAAAGCCAAAAGGGGATCATAGGGGTTTTTAAAAGAAATTCTGTCAATAAGGTAAACTACAATAATTTTCAAATGTTGAACCAACCTTGCATTCCTGAGATAAGCTCCACTTGGCCATAGGATGTTGCAATGAGTGCCAAGCTACAAATATGAGGGCAGAGTTCTCCACAAGACTGCCCTCACTTCAAATACCAGCAGCAAGTCTAGGGGTACCTAGGGCCATCCTCATTTCATACTAGCTGGCGACAAGTTTGGGCATCCCAAAAGACTTCCTCAGGTTGCATTCAGAAAAATGAGTCACAGAACTCAGGAAAGCAATATACTTACCATTACAGTTTTATTACAGCAAAGCATAGAAATTGGAACCAGCCAAAAGAAGACACACATAGAACAAAGTCTGAGTGGGTTTGAAACATAAAGGATACATTGATCTCTGGGCATCAAAGTGTAGCAATACTCTAAAAGTATGGCCAACCAGGAAAGCTTACCCAAGCTTCAGTGTCCAGAATTTTTATTGTGAGTTCATTATGTAGATATGATTGATTGAATCACCAGTTATACCATTGAACTCAATCTCCAGTCCCCCTCCCTTCCCTGGAGATGATACCATTTAGCTCAAAGTCTCAACCCTCTAATCACATGATTGGTCTTTCTGGTGTGGCCAACCCCCATCCCGAGTTATCTCATTAGCACAAACTATCAAGTAGGGCCTGAGGGGTCTACCACAAATGCACAAATAACAAAGACACACTTATTACTCAGGAAATTCTAAAGGTTTGGGGGTTAAGAACTGCGGATAAAGACAAGCTAAATTCTTCATTAAACAGACATGTTATGTTTTCTAATGTTGCTTGACTTGATTAGTTATCATTTTGTTAATGATGCATGTGTCTATGCTTATGAAGAATATTAACCTGTAGCACGGTAGATTTTGACCAATACTTTTTATCCAATTTTTTCAGTTTTCTTTCTTTTTTTTCTTGCTTTCTTTTTTTATTGAGATGGAGTTTTGTTCTTGTTGTCCAGGCTGGAGTGCAATGGCATGATCTGGGCTCACTGAAGCCTCTGCCTCCCAGGTTCAAGCAATTCTCCTGCCTCAGCCTCCTGAGTAGCTGAGATTACAGGCACCCACCTCCATGCCCGATTAATTTTGTTGTTGTTGTTGTATTTTCAGTAGGAATGAGGTTTCACCATGTTGGCCAGGCTGGTCTCAAACTCCTGGCCTCAGGTGATCCACCCACCTCGGGCTCCCAAAGTGCTGGGATTACAGGTGTGAGCTACCATGCCCGGCCTAAAGTTTTCTTATATTCCCAGTTTTCTAGGAGTTTTAACATAAATGGATGTTCGTCTTCTGTCAAATGCTTTTTCTGCATCTGTTGCTATCATGGTGTCATTCTTCTCCTTTACTTTGCTAATAGAATGAATTCTATTAAAATACTTCTGGTGTTGAACAATTCTACATTCTTGAAAAATATTTAATGTGAATAAAATTTTTCTTTCATTTAAATTTTTTTTTGAGACAAGCTCTCACTATGTTGCCAGGGTGGTCTTGAAATCCTGGTCTCAAATAATCCTCCCACCTCAGCCTCCCAAATAGCTGAGATTACAGGTGTGAGCCACCATGCCTGGCTTTAAAAACCATTTTAATATCAGAAATAACACACTAATACTTATTTTTTAAAAGTTAAACTTACTCTTTAAAAGTTAAAAGTTAAGCTATTTTCAAATATTTACAAATGCAAAGCGTATTCCTAAAAGATGAATAAGAAATTTGTTATAATGGCTGTCTTAACTAAAGAAAACCAAGTGGTTGAGGGATAGGAGAGTGAAGTGGACCCAGTAACTTTCCACATATTGTTCCAGGAGTATTTAAACACCTTTGAAAATGTTAAATTAAAACATCACAAAAAATGCTGAAGTTGCCCTTGCCTACTGCTCCCAATTCTTTGTTCCTTCTTGGTCCCCCCTGAAGTTACAACTCTTATGAATTTGGTATGCTTCCTCTGAGGGATACTGTTTGTATTTACAAACATGTAATTATTTTGCATTTTATATAGGATAACATGCCAGTGTGTTCTTCTAGTGCTTTCCCTGCTTTTACATAAATACACGTGTATACCCACATGTGTACATGTGCGTGTCAGGTAGATAAAAGTATACCACAATCCTAATTCTGCTTTTTTTTTTTTTTTGCCCTATTATTTGTCTAGGAGATTTATCCACATTGCTATATATACATCTAGCTCCTGCTTTTAATAGTTTCACAGTATTATGTAATATGAAAAAACAACTATTCTTTCATCTATCCCAGAATCCCTCTAGGTTAGATATAGCATAGCGAAATTGTTGGTTTCAGTGTATACACATTTGTTGTTGTTTTAAGGAATACTACCGAATTGCTCTCCAAAGTGACCATACCAGTTTCTTTAATGCACCAAGCAACCAAGCAAGCACATTTCCTTCCTTTCTTCCCTCCCTTCCTCCCTACCTTCCTCCCTTCCTTCTTTCCTTCCTTCCCTCCCTCCCTCTCTCTTTCTCTCTTTCTTTCTTTCTTCAGAGAGTTTTGCTCTGTCACCCAGGCTGGAATGCAGTAGTGCAATCTCAACTCACTGCAACCTCTGCCTCCTGGGTTCAAGCAATTCTCCTGCCTCAGCCTCCAGAGTAGCTGGGACTACAGGCGTGCACCACCACACCTGTAGTTAATTAATACAAAAATTAATACAAAAATGTTTGTACTTTTAGTAGAGACAGGGTTTCACCATGTGGATCAGAATGGTCTAGGACTTCTGACCTCAGGTGATCCACCGGCCTCAGCCTCCCAAAATGCTGGGATTACAGGCGTTAGCCACCACGGCTGACCGCACGCATGCTTTCCACTGACTTGCTGCTACCTTGATTGAGCAAGGCATGTTTTCTCTCTGGGCTCCCATCTGTAGGAAGAGGGAGTTGGGTGGACCCCGTGAGTGTATGAGATGGTGTAATGATAGGTTGTGTAGTCTCAGAGTGGGTAGGATGACTGCCCTAAAGAAGGCAGCGAGAGCAGGAGGCTGCAGGTGCCAGCCAAGCTGAAGGCAGGCAATTCAGATGCCCTTGGTCCTCCTCTTAGCCCGTCCATGAGCACAGTGACAATTTATCTGCAGCTCTCACCCAAAATCCCCCTCTGAAAGGCATGGATACCCTTTTCTGCAGAATTCACCAACTAGGGTCTCCCAGGGGCTGACAGAGGCCCAGGTCATTTCCATTTATTGAGACTCCCAGCTAATTAAAAAGATGAAGAACTAGTAAGCGGGGTTAACAAAATTGTGTGTATGGTAATATTGCCATTGAACAAATAAATACTAACAAATGCAGAGCAGTGGTCTACAGATATCATGTAATTGCACTGGTCAAGGACAATTATAGGATTAATAGACAATATTAATTCATAATACGGTACAAATAAGATGGTCCAGGAATGGAACACACATTTACAAGTACAATATAAAAATATCTTTTTTTTCAAACCTGCCAGGATAATGCTTTGACTGAATGTATGAGTGCCTTCGGAGAATTCTAAGTTTGAGCAACTTTCTGAATGTGAGATGAGTCAAATACCCCCCACCCCATTTTCTCCACCCCACCCAGGCTCAACCACTCTTAGGCTGACAGTGAAGAGAGACATCCCGTTTAATGTTTCTAAATTTGATGCCTGTGTTGATTATCCACACTCTGAGCAAATCTGTGCATATTATGGTTTCCCAATGTATGTGTTTCGGTTTATTTTAGTAGGATAAAAGAGAAAAAACATTCTTCCTCTTTTGGAGTTGAGAAAAGGGAAGAAATGACAGAGATGAAGTATAATCTAAGACGTGGAAGAGGTGCATTCTGGGACATGGGAGAGGTGTATTCTGGGACATGGAAGAAGTGGGTTCTTGGACATGACAAACTGAGTTCTGGAACAGGGAGGAGTGGATGCTAGGTTATCACAGTAGAGGCAGAATCTTAGGTCAGGGACCAGGTGGATTTTGGGACAGAGATGAGAGGTGGGTTCTGGGACAGCGTGGAGGTGGGACTTGGGACAGGGAGCAGGTGGGTTCTGGGACAGGGAGGAGGTGGATTCCGGGACAGGGAGGAGGTGGATTCCGGGACAGGGAGGAGGTGGATTCCGGGACAGGGAGGAGGTGGGTTGTGGAACAGGGGGGAGGGGGGTTCTGGAACAGGGTGGAGGTGGGTTCTGGCACAGGGAAAAGGTGGATTCTAGAGCACAGGGAGGAGGTGGGTCCTGGGACAGGTTGGAGGTGAGTTCTGAAACAGGGAGGAAGTATGTTCTGTCTCAGAGCGGAGGCCGGTTCTGGGACAGGGAGGAGGTGGATTATGGAACAGGGTCGAGGTGGGTTCTGTCTCAAGGAGGAGGTGGGTCCTGGAACAGGGTGGGTTCTGACACAGGGTGGAGGTGGGTTCTGGAACAGGGAGGAGGTATGATGTGGGACAGGGTGGAGGTGGGTCCTGGAACAGGGAGGAGGTGGGTTCTGGAACAGGGAGGAGGTGGGTTC
>NC_045452.1:7820379-7861744 GCF_002776525.5 Piliocolobus tephrosceles
CTGGAACAGGGAGGAGGTGGGTTCTGGAACAGGGAGGAGGTGGGTTCTGGGACAGGGTGGAGGTGAGTTCTGGTACAGGCAGGAGGTGGGTTCTGTAACAGAAAGGAGGTAAGTTCTGGAACAGGGAGACGGTGGCTACTGGAACAGGGAGGAGGTGGGTTCTGGGACAGAGTGGAGGTGGGTCCTGGGACAGGACGGAGATGGGTCCTGGTACAGGGAGGTGGTGGGTTCTGGAACAGGAAGTAGGTACGTTCTGGAACAGGGTGAAGGTGGCTTCTGGCACAGGGAGGAGGTGGGTTCTGAGACAGATTGGAGGTGGGTTCTGGGACAAGGAGGAGGTGGGTTCTGGGTCAGGGACCAGGTGGGTTCTGGGATAAGGATGAGAAATGAATTCTGGGACAGACATGAGGTGGCTTCTGGGCCATGTTAGAGATAAATTCTGGGACACAGAAGAGGTGGGTCTGGGACAGAGACAGATGGATTGTGGGCGGGCCATCCCACTCTATGCTCCCAGAACCCACCCATGCAGTTTCCCTGGCGCCCCTAACACATCCCGTAGCCACTGTTAGCTTGTCTCCCCCAGGTCTTAGCTCAAACGTCACCTCCTCCAAGCAACCTCCTTGGGGCCTCCATTCGCAGCTCATCAGTCCCCTAGTCAGACAACCGTCCTGCCTGTGCTTCCCCTCCTAAACCCTACCCGGGGGTGAGGGTTCCCTCCCGCTAGACGGTGGCTCACTGAGGGCAGGACCCGCTAGACGGTGGCTCACTGAGGGCAGGACGGGCCTGAGCGCTCACCGCGCACGCTCAGCGCAGCAGGCAGGGACGGGGACCCAGGCTGGCCCATCATTACAGTACTGAGCGAATGAGTTTTCCATGAGACTAAGAATCTGGTTTGATTTGCGGTTTCATTCCAAGTGCCTGAGGGCTTCAGAAGTCCATGGTGAGTCCATCAATAAAGGAAAGAAGGCGTTAGGGCGAGAGGAAGTGAGGTCGCGGGGAAGTGAAAGAGAATGAAAAGGAGGAAATGGAGACGAGGGCGACTCAGAGAGGAACAGAGAGACAGAGGGAGGGAGAACAGAGAAAGAGCGAAAAACGAAAGAGCGGAGGAAGCGACGCGAGCCTTTCTTAATGAATGACTGCACACTCGTCGCCGCCTGCGCGCACCCTCGGGCTGGGCGGGCGCTGCGTCTCGGGGCGCAGTGCCAGGACCCTCCTGAGCGGCGGCGGGCCGGGCCTCGGGTCGTCTACCGCAGGGCTAGCGCAGGTGCCGGGTGCAGGGGGGTCCCCGGCCCCGCCCCGCTGGCCCCGCCCCTCCGGCGCCCCCTCCCCCGCCGGCCCAGTGCGCGAGGCATTGTGGGAGTTGTGGTCTTCGCGGCCCCGCGGAGCGCAGCGCGGCGTCGGCACCGGCGGGGGCACCGGCGCGGCTTGGGCTCGGGCTGGGGCTACGGCTCGGACTCCAGCGGCGTGGGCTGGGCAGCGGGCGGGCGGCAGCTCCGCGGCACCGGGCAGGGGGCGTCCGCGGGTCCGCGCCCTCGGGCGGCGGCGTCTCCTGGGTCCCGGCAGCCGCCCGCGCGCCCGGGCGCAGGTAAGCTTCGTCTCCGGGGGCTGCTGGGGTGGGAGGGCTGCGCGGCCGGGCCGACCCCGGGAGGGGGGTTGGAGGCGGGAGCCGGGCAGCTGCAGGCCCGCGGCCCTCCGTTCCCGGCGTCGCCGCCGCCGCCCCCGCCGAGGATGCTCCGGGACCCGGGCGCCCGCATCCTGGCCCGGCCGAGGCCAGCGCTCGTACGTGCTGAGTGCCGCCGCCTCGGAGCCGGGCATCACCCTCCCTAGACCTCCTGCTTCTCCTCCTCCCTGCCCCATCGTGGTCCCTTCCTCCATTTGCCTCCTCCTCTGTGACCCCTCTTTCCTCACCTCCTGTCCCCCTCCCCCAGACCTCAGCATCACCCACTTCCCATATTTCACGTGGTGACCCTCCTCCCCTGTCCCACGAATTATCAGGCGCCATAAACCTCCTTCCACAGTCTTGAGCTGATCGCCCACTTTTCCTGGCAACACTCACCTTTCCATCGTCCCATCCCCCTCCTCTCCTGAACTCCTGGTGGTCACCATCTGTGTTAACCCATCTTCAGCCCTCCCCTCTTGCCCACTCTCCAGGGCAGGTGGGTGCTGAGAAGCTGGCCAAGAGAGGAAAGACCCCCAGGTCTGCACCGGGAAGGGCTGGCCCCAGGGCATATCTCTGGCTCCTGAGTGGAGAGGGTGACATGCATCACACACCTTGCCTAGGGCTGTGCTGCTCACTGGGGGGCTTCCAGGGTGACTTGGCCTCATCCTGAGGGTGAGCAGACACTCTTTGGCATTGGGCAGCCTCTGGGAATGGACATGTGAAGTAGGTTGACCAGGTCAGGTCTGAGACCGGCTCTCCCAGGTGTTCATGGTGTCAGAAGTTGTCTTGGATTGGACTTGCTCTCCAACTGGCCATGGATTTGAACTCAATTCCCCAGAGCCAACTGAGCTGGAAGATCTGGGGTTGCATATTATTAAAGTGCAGAGCTGCGGTGAGATGTCCCCATCCCTGATGAGGACAGAAATAACACAGATGACAGTGAACAAATGCGTGAAGGAAGCTGGGAGCTACTGTGGTCACTGGGCAAGGAGCTGTCAGGGAAGAGAGTCTGTCCCCTCCCCACTGGGAAGATGGGGAGTTGTCACTGGGTAGCTGTGAGGATCAAATGTTTGAAGCAGTGCTTAATAAACTGCCAGTCACTCTACAAATGTGTTTCTTTTATTGTCACAGTTCAGCTTTGAGCTTGTAAATCCACCTCTGGGTGCAGGGGCCTATAGGCATATTTTGACTAAAAGTGACTGACAGTTATGAAAAGTCCTCACTTGAGCTCTCAGTGCTATTTATGATCTCGGGAGGAGGGTCTGAAGCTGGGGTTCAGAATCTTTTTACATTGTTTTGCTTACAGCTCGGCCTTGGGGAGGGCTCATGGCTGGCTCTGTACGGAAGGAGGCTTTCCTGAGAAGAGGGTAAGGGCTGGGGTGTCCAGTGGAGAGGTTTCTCTGTCATCCACTGTTTTCTGTGTCTGCATTTTGCTTGACTTAAGTGATTAGCAGGGCTGATAGGAACTCACACTTTACAGTTGCTTGTTAAATTGTCACCATCTCACTCTTAGAACATTTAAGAAAAAAACCTTTCCTCCTGACAAACCCAGTTGAAAAGTTCCAGTTAGGGGTTTAGCTCAGTGGTGGGGGAAATCCTTTTAGTAAAAGTGCTTGGCGTCACATAGATGATCGTTTCACACTGAATTTCAGGAACTCTGGGGTTCTGTTTGGGAGGTGGCTTGCAAACAGAACATCTTTCATCTGGATTTTCTTTCGTTTTCCTAAAGAGGTAATAGCTGCCAGTTTATGGTCTAACAAGGAGAGAAACAGGGGGCTGAAGGGATTTCTTAACCTCTAGTGAGTCATAGCCTTTTCGTCGTCTCCTCAATCTGAGAAGAAATTGAGAACGTGTGGGAAAGAAAAAACAACAACAATTTAGCTTCTAACCTCCCCACTCTTGTATTTTTCCTAGAAACATAAAAAATTTCCATGAATATTCAGCATGTGTGTTTTTGACTTACTAAACATTATAGTCAAGTGATTATTCAACCGAAACTGGGAAGAAGCAAGTAGGCAGTTAATGAGCACCTAAGGCTTCCCTTTCATTTTTAGCTTAGCAAGTCTGGGGACAAAAAATCCATTTGACACATGTGGCAACAAGAGGATTTACCTTTAACTGTTGGAATTCTGAGTCTTGCGATACCTTTCTCCCATGCCCCACCTTTGGAATGCCGGCTGCTCGTTATGGGATGCCACCCATCCTAGCCATCGCCTGCATATATTGGGTGCTCATTAGGACTTGATCGTTGTCCATCCACCATCATTCATCTTCATCCAGTGAGATGAACATGAACCCCATTTCACGGATAAAGAAACTGAGGCGGCTGGGCATGGTGGCTCACACCTGTAATCCCAGCACTTTGGGAGGCCAAGGTGGACGGATCACCTGAGGTGGGGATTTCAAGACCAGCCTGACCAACATGGAGAAACCCCATCTCTACTAAAAATACAAAATTAGCTGGGCGTGGTGGTGCATGCCTGTAATCCCAGCTACTCGGGAGGCTGAAGCAGGAGAATCGCTTGAACCCGGGAGGCCGAGGTTGCAGTGAGCCGAGATTGTGCCATTGTACTCCAGCCTGGGCAATAAAAGTGAAACTCCGTCAAAAAAAAAAAAAGGAAAGAAAAACTGAGGCTTAGGAGAAGTGATCTGCCCAAGGTTGGGATGAATCCTCGCTGGGCCCATCTCTAATTTGGCTCCTCTCGGCTACGACGCTGCAAGAATTTTCAGGCCAAATTTAGTCCCCTGGGAAAAGGGAGGGTACAACTTTTCCATTTTTTAAGCTGCCCTCCCATATTTCTGAGAGAGAAGTGAGAGCGTAGAGTACAAAAGGAATATTCTACGTTGTGCTCCTTGAGTATCAGACTTGTAGAAGCAGAGACCTGGCTGTTCTCATTGTATTAGAAGAAGCAGGATGAACAAAAGGTTTTGGAGAATGCTGGGAAACACGGCTGGGGTTTTAGAGACTTAGGCAGCATGACATTCAGGCCCTCTTAGGTTATTAGGACAATGAGGGTTCCAGGCCCTGGCCCTAACCCCCAGCTAGGTCAGTAGCAAAGCATTTCTGGCTGTTTTGGAGATGCTGTCGGCTGTGGGAAACTGAGGCAGAGACCTGGAAGGGCTTTTATTGTCATTCTACCTCCCTTGTTTTCCTTTCATGACCCTGTGGGTGAGGCCAGTAGGTAGTCTCCAAGTGGGTAGACAGAAAACACCGTTTGTCTGCCGCAGGCATGACCTCAGAGTGCCCACTTCCTCTTCCAACTTGGTATTAGCCCAACCTCTGTCAGAAGGGCAACAGAATGAAATAAGGATGATGAAATGCTTGCAAAGAGAAAGTGAAATGGAGAATATGCAGTTTTTAAGTCCTTTTGCCATTTTTAAGATGCTTTTGAATCCAGGATTCTTTGGAATTAAAGGTACAGCAATTACAGGAGTATACGCATTGATTAAATACCTATGATGAAATAGCGCAGCAAAATGCATAGACATGGGACTTGAAGTCAGATGGTGTTTGAGTCCCCGCCCTGGCTGTATAACTCTTATGAGTTACGTTACTTCTCTGAGCCTCAGTTTTCTCATCTGTAAAATGGGGATAATAGCACCTCCTATGGCGGGCACAAAGCAGATGGGACCGCTGTAATTATAAGCAGTACTTGACACAGATGAAATACTACTGGCCTTTTGGGAAACGGAGGTGGCAGTAGAATGGGGAGGCAATACACAAGATTGCAAAGTGTGACCCGCACCAACTAGGATCCTACAGAATAATCTAACACTTTACATTTCATTTGAGGACTTTTCCAGGTGTAAAATTTACGCTGATTTTTTTTTTTCCATCCCAGGTTTGGTTTTTTTAAACAAATCCTTTCACAGGGACCGACAGCACTTGATAATGTGACAAAAACCAGCGTCTTCCACCCCACTGCAGAGACTTTTGCCAGAAGTGGAGCAGTGGGCACGGCCGACCTTGTCGTTCATCAATGCCGCCCCTGGCAGGATCTGAGGATTGGTGGCAGCCATGCCTCCCCCTGCCCCAGCCACTCCTTCCCCCCCACGCTAATCTGCATGGTGTGGGCGCCCTTGGGACCCCCGAGGACTGATTGTCTGACCTTGCTTCACACCCCCAGTAAGGACTCCCCCAAAATGTCGCTCGAGTGGCTGGTGGCCTGGAGCTGGTCGCTGGATGGCCTGAGGGACTGCATCGCCACCGGCATCCAGTCCGTGCGGGACTGCGACACCACCGCTGTCATCACTGTGGCCTGCCTCCTGGTCCTGTTCGTGTGGTACTGTTATCACGTGGGCAGGGAGCAGCCCCGGCCCTACGTCTCCGTCAACTCCCTCATGCAGGCTGCCGATGCCAACGGGCTGCAGAATGGCTATGTGTACTGCCAGTCCCCCGAGTGCGTGCGCTGCACCCACAATGAGGGCCTCAACCAGAAGCTGTACCACAACCTGCAGGAGTACGCCAAGCGCTACTCCTGGTCCGGCATGGGCCGCATCCACAAGGGCATCCGCGAGCAGGGCCGGTACCTCAACAGCCGGCCCTCCATCCAGAAACCCGAGGTCTTCTTCCTACCTGACCTGCCCACCACGCCCTATTTCTCCCGGGATGCACAGAAACATGACGTGGAAGTGCTGGAACGGAACTTCCAGACCATCCTGTGCGAGTTTGAGACCCTCTACAAAGCTTTCTCAAACTGCAGCCTCCCGCAAGGATGGACAATGAACAGCACCCCCAGCGGGGAGTGGTTCACCTTTTACTTGGTCAATCAGGGGGTTTGTGTTCCCAGGAACTGTAGGAAGTGTCCACGGACGTACCGCTTGCTCGGAAGCCTTCGGACCTGTATTGGGAACAATGTTTTTGGGAACGCGTGCATCTCTGTGCTGAGCCCTGGGACTGTGATAACGGAGCACTATGGACCCACCAACATCCGCATCCGATGCCATTTAGGTATGTTGCAGGGACGGGGGTCTCCCGGCATGCACATTTGCAAGCTCAGCCTCTCACTCACGGGAATCAAAACATCGCAAAAACTCAGTCAGAATTGTGCCTTTTCGCATTGTTCACTTTTAGCAAAAACTGATGAATTGCATGTAAACAATTTTGACAGCAGAGATTGAGTCAAAAAGAAATCTTGTGATTGGTGCAAACCTAATTTCTGACAGCAGCTCTGTGCAAAGAACTTTCTGCAGTGACAGAAATGTTCTCCATCTTCATTGTCCAAAATGGTAGCCACTAGACACATGTGACTAACTGAGTGCTTGAAACGTGGCTTCTGTAACTGAGGAACTAAATTTTAATTTAAATAGCAGTGACACATACGGCTAGTGGCTACCATATGGGGACAGTGTCGTTCTAGAGCCAAAGACTTGTTAAAATGATTACCGCGGTTCATAATGATGTCCAGGAGGCTGTGAAAGATACTTAAGCGCCTTTGCAGTCATCAAGAATGAAATGATCCTTAGTGCTAAGCTTCTTTTACTGTGATTCTGAGAAAATTGGTCGTATGTGTACTGTGTGTGTGACTGTGGTTTTGCAAACAAAGTCTGGAGTTAGACGGCCTTTGTTTGCATCTTGGCCCTACCACGAGCTGTGCTATTTTAGGCAAGTCGCTTCACCTCTCTGAGCCTCAATTTTATCATTTGGGAAGTGGAGGTAAAAAGATCTTCCCCTAAAGAGTTATTCTGAGGATCAAATCAGATAACGTGTATTGTAAAGTATGTATGCACACAGAGCCTAAAATAGAGCAAGCATTCAATAAAAGTAGGCTTAAAACAACTTGGTCATGGAGATACTAGTTCCACAGAATGCCTTATTCCTGGTGAGTGGCGATAAAAAGCTGGTCTGTGGGATGGTGGCATCACCAGTTAGCAACCCAGACTAGAGTGTGCAGAGACAGCCTCAGCAGCGTCCAGCTTTAGAAAGTTCGCAACGCTGCCTCAGCTTCAGAAGGGAGGAAGGAAGAGCAGCGGACGAACCTGGTGCATGGGTTGGAGCAGGAGTTTCATAACCATGTTCTGCAGAGGAGCCTCAGGGTTGCCTGGGAAGGAGCCGGAGCTGGGGGCCCCGAGCCCTCTTCACCCTTATCAGCTCTGCTTCTCCTGCTGTCTGTGTGGGGATTCTGAGTAAGATGTGGTTTGGATGGAGGATGTCACTGCGTTAAAAAAAAAAAGAACGAAAGAAAGAAAAGAAAGAAATATAACTGGATTTGAGCAATTGACATGGTAGGAATTTCAAGAGTAAAGGGTGGACTAGGTGGAGGCTCTGGGGGAGTTGGCCTGAATTCCTGGTCAGCGGTCAGCCGTGAGACTTCGAGCAGGTCACTGAGTCTCTGTCTGCCTCAGTCCTTCCTCTGTAAAATGGGGAGATGTTACTTACTTCACAGGATTGTTGAGAGGATTCAATGAGCGGCGTCTTACATGGCCCCTTGGCAGGGCGCCTGGCACGTGACAGCGTTTGATGAATGGGAGCTAGTAGCTGTTATCAAGGACTGTGTTGGACCGTGTGAAAAATGATCCATAAGACATGGACCCTACCCCCAGGAAACAGTGGGAAAGGAACAGGCTCTGGAAGCAAACAGATCTGGACTCAGGTCCTGACCTCGCCCCGTTTGCTGAGTGACCTTGGGCAGGGCTCTGAACCTCCTTCAGCCTCCGTTTTCTTCTCTCTAAAACAGAGATCATGATTCCCACTTGCGGGCTGTTTTGAGGAGTGGGAAGTAATATGCGTAAAATGCGTGGCAGGTAGAGGGCAGTGGACAGTAAGCTAATCTAAGTGATGGGATGATAATCCAGGTGATGGTCATTAGCAAAACTGCTGTGCGAGGGGTATCCTGGGGAGGTGGGTCTGATGCTGGAGGATCCCCACACAGAAATCAGGTGCCACCAGGGTGGAGCGAGGGAGTGGAGTCGTCCCCTGGGGCTAGGGGAAGCCGGGTCTAGGCTTGCTGGGGAGGCCAGTAGTATGGGCTGAGGTTGGACAGGTCAGGTGGGAGCAAACCTCAGAGGCCCTTGATGCCAGGCTTGAGAATGGAGGCTGTGGGCAGTGGGGAGTGATGCTCTTCTTTTGAAAGGTTTGCCTTTATGTACTGTTTTAAAACTTCAGAATGACATCGGGGAAGGGCATTTGGGGACTGATGTGGTAGAATTTCAAACAGGTGTGAGTAGGAAGTGATGGTAGCAAGGAAAATCTGGGGTCTGCTTCCTGTAGATTAATGCTTGTTGTTTATCTATACGATATGCATGCACGAGTGTGTGTGTGTAAAACATGATGCCCACACTGGCTGACACCGTGGCCTGTGGCCTGTCATTTCCTTCTCAGCCCAGCTAGGTACTTGCCAGAAAAAGTAGGCCCTCCATGTTCCCGTAGATGGCAGGAAACCTTCTTGGAAGACGTCCCACTGTGGTGTGGCTTGTTCTCCATGGCCAAGGCGAGCTCCCTGGTTGGGTTTTCTCAGCGTTTCCTTCTTTACGCTGTCATGCCCACATTAATATCCACCCAGGAAGGAAACAAAGGTGTGTCGGATTTACGTGACCTTGTGTGTTGACAGAGAGGGAGTCCAGAGAATGAGGTCAGAAGCAGGATAAGCCTGGTGCGTACCTGGCGGCCACACCTCTGCTGGTTACCTGGCTGAATGAAGGTGGAGGCACCTGCGGTTCCAGAACTGTGCTCTTGAAATGCCCATGCTTTCTCCTCTTCTGCCTTCTGCCTGAGCTGTGACTGATGGAATTGTCCCTGCGAAACACTGAAGCCACTGCTCCTCACTAACACAGCCCATTTGTTCAAGACATATTTGTTGAGCCCTGCTGTGAGCTACTTCTAGAGGTGGCATCACCCGGTCCTGACTTCATATGGGACCACAGGACAGCTTCAGGCCCACCCCCGACTCAGCATCGTACACAATGCTGGGATATTCCAACTGCACTGCTGCAAACTTCCAGAAAACCACCTCTGAAACTCCTCTGAAACTCACCAGGCAGATGTTACCAGGGAGGCAGACACTTCATGAAAATGCATGAGTATGTTCAAATTCTAGCTAAAGAAGCACAATTAGACTCTTGTGTTTCTTTTCTGCATGTCATCAGATTTCTAGGTGGTCTAGCTGGATGGTAACAGTAGATCAACTCATGTTCCCCTTGCCCCCCCTGAGTGCCCGGTTGCCGGCCGCCTGAAGAGTGGGGGCCGCCGGTGGACAGAGCCCTTTCTCTAACCTCCTTCCTGCCTCCTTCAGGGCTCGCTAGGGACACAGCAGCAAACACTGAGCCGTAGAAGAGCATATGGTACTATCTGAGGCCATGTGTGGGGCCTGTCACTGTCCCCAAGAGCCACTGGAATGATCTGTTTAGGGAAGAATTGAGCTCTTCTGCCAACTAAGCTGGTTTGTGGGCAACAGGCAGGAATGGGGGCAGGAGCAGAATGAAGGGGAGGCGGAGAACGAGAAGCAGGGGGGTGTCGAGCCAGCAGGCCAGGCCATTTTTCTCTTGCACCATGGCGTGTGGCGATGAATCATTTCGTGGCCCGGAGAAAGGGGAGCTTCTTTCTGAAACCCCGGGGTGGCTGTTCCTGCAGAGAATTGCCCATTCCTAAAGGCCTTCGCCACCTGAACCAGTCAGTAGGGGCACACGCAAAAGGAAAACGTAGCCTGTGAGGCCCTCCATCTGGGCGTCTTTACAGCCCTAACTCCTCCAGCTGCTGTTAACCATAGCGGGAAATCATGGCTTCTGTCAGGATGAGCAGTCTCAGCTGATTTAATGAAATGTGCATTGAGAGTTGAAACCTATTAGGGTCCTCTTAGAGGGACAGAACTAATAGGATACATATACACACACACACACATAATATATACATATATGTGTATCTGTTATATATATGTGTATACACATGTGTGTGTGTGTATATATATATCCTATTCTGTCCCTCTAAGAGGACCCTAATAGGTTTCAACTCTCAGTAGTGTATATATGTGTGTGTGTATATATGTATATTATATATGTGTATATATAAAAATGGGGATATATAAATATATAATGTATATTATATATTATATATATGTAAAGGGGAGTTTACTAAGTATTAACTCACACGATCACAAGGTCCCACAATAGGCTGTTTGCGAGCTGAGGAGCAAGGAGAGCCAGTCCGAGTCCCAAAACCAAAGAACCTGGAGTCCGATGTTTGAGGACAGGAAGCTTCGAGCATTGGAGAGAGATACAGGCTGGGAGGCTAGGCCAGTCTCACTTTTTTATGTTTTTCTGCCTGCTTTATATTTGCTGGAAGCTGATTAGATTGTGCATACCAGATTAAGGGTGGATCTGCCTTCCCCAGCCCACTGACTCAGATGTTAATCTCTTTTGCCAACACCCACATAGACGCACCCAGGATTAATACTTTGTATCCTTCAATCCGATCAAGTTGACACTCAGTATTAACCATCACACATATTAACTACAAGAAAATCAGTCCAGGCACAGTGGCTCAAGCCTGTAATCCCAGCACTTTGGGAGGCCGAGTCAGGTGGATCTCTAGAGGCCAGAAGTTTGAGACCAGCCTGGCCAGTATGGCGAAACCCCATCTCTACTAAAAATACAAAAATTAGCCGGGCACAGTAGTGCACGCTTGTAATCCCAGCTACTCGGGAAGCTGAGGCAGGAGAATCGCTTGAACCTGAGAGGCAGAGGCTGCAGTGAGCTGAGATCGTGCCACTGCACTCTAGCCTGGGCGACAGAGCGAGACTCCATCTCAAAAAAGCGTAATAATAAAGAAAAATCCACAATCACTGTAATCCTTCTGTTAATAGCGTAACAACTAGCATTTATATCATCATGTCCAGTTTTATAACAGCCTGTTCTTTGGAGCCAGGGTGACTCAGCAACACTAAATGGTAACTTTTTAGCAGGTCATTTAACTTCTCAGTTACCCCATCTAGAAAGTGGGTGAAGTGATGCCTGTAAAGTGTGTATTTAGCACAAAGCCGAGTAGGAAGACACAGTAGGTCTTCAGTTATTGGTAACAAGGATAAAATCCCATAGCAGCCCTAGAAGGTTCAGTATGCTAATGTCCCCTCTTTACAGATGAGGAGAGTAAGTCACTCAGAGAGGCTGAGTGACTTGCCCAAAGTCACACAGCACATAAGAGTCACAGCCATTCATCTGTCCCCAAGTCCTCTGTCCTTCTCTCTCCTCCATGTGGCCTCTTTATTTGAATTATTACTCTGAACGTACTTCCTGGAACCATTATTTCTGGTTCAAAGAATACATTAAAATACTCTGGCTGCTAGAAGGAAAGCTATTTCATTTTTGTGCTAATCAGGGGAATGCCAACTTGCCCAGGGTCATTGTGGTCACAGTGAGTCACTGAAGACAGACAAGACCACCACCCATCCCAGCTCCTCTTCCAGGACTCTGCTTCCCCCTGGGTGGGCCTTCCTCAGAGCTGTTGGGCTGACCGGACCCATTCTGAAATCACCAGACAGCCACGGTGGCCCCTTCTTTTCTGGACATCAAGGTAGTGATGGGGGCCAAGTGTTTCTGCAGACCCTTGCTTTGGAAAGTGTGATTGAGGGTCACACATGGCAGTGTTCCAACCAGACCCCACTGGCCTTTGAAGCATACAGCTTCTTTTTAATTTTTTTTATTTTTGAGACAGAGTCTCACTCTGTTGCCCAGGCTGGAGTGCAGTGGTGCGATTCGCCCAGGCTGAAGTGCGGTGGCGCAATCTCGGCTCACTGCAATCTTTGCCTCCTGGGTTCAAGCAATTCTCATGCCTCAGCCTCCCAAGTAGCTGGGATTACAGGCGTCTGCCACCACACCCAGCTCATTTTGGATTATTAGTAGAGAGAGGGTTTCACCATGTTTGAGACCAGAGTGGTCTCGAACTCCTGGCCTCACGTGATCTGCCTGCCCCTCAGCCTCCCAAGTGCTGGGATTACAGGTGTGAGCCACCATGCCTGGCCGAACATACGGCTTCTTACAAATGTTCCAGTCTGTTTCCTCTTGAACCTCAGCCATTACCTTAGAAGTGTCCTCCAGTTTCCCAGAATGAGGGCAGACAAAGAGCATGCCATCCTCCAGCCTCAAAATGGATTAAAAGGCTAGAACCCAAAGAGGAGAACACTGAGTGAGCCTTTGATTCTTTAATCGTAACTGAGATAGTCCTAGAGGTGAGACTACAGTAAACACAGTTACTGGGTAAGGCAGGGTTCTAAACCCAACCTCCCTTGATTTCTGGGGGTCCCCTGGTAGGGCTTCAAAGTGTAGTACAAATGTCAGTCTGTGACTTTCATCAAAGGACTCCATGACCCAGAATAGATGAAGCCAACGAAGGAATGAATTTTTGCCAAGAGCGCAGTGAGGATCTAGATGGTGACTTATAAACAACAGAAATGTAGAACTCACAGTTCTGAGGCTCGAAGCCCAAGATCAAGGTGCCAGCAGATTTGGTGTCTGGTGAGGGCCTGCTTCTGGTTCAGAAATGACACCTTCTCACCGTGACTTCACCTGGTGAAAGGAGGTGGCCAGGAGCAGTGGCTCTTGCCTGTAATCCCAACACTTTGGTGGGAGGCCAGGCGTTCAAGACCAGCCTGGACAACATAGCAAGACCCCATCTTTAAAAAAAAACAATTTAAATTAATTGGGCATGATGGTGCACACCTGTAGTCTCAGCTACTCAAAAGGGTGAGGCTGGAGGATCTCTAGAGCCTGGGAGGTGGAGGCTGCAGTGAACATGGTGGAGCCACTGCATTTTAGCCTGGGCAACAGAACAAGACCTTGTATCTAAAAAAAAAAAAAAAAAAAAAAAAGATGTCAGGCCGGGTACTGTGGCTCATGCCTGTAATTCCAGCACTTTGGGAGACCGAGGCAAGCGAATCACTTGAAGTCAGGAGTTTGAGACCAGCCTGGCCAACATGGTGAAACCCCATTTCTATTTAAAATACAAAAATTCGGCCGGGTGCAGTGGCTCATGCCTGTAATCCCAGCACTTTGGGAGGCTGAGGCGAGTGGATCACGAGGTCAGGAGTTCAAGACCAGCCTGACCAAGATGGTGAAACCCCGACTCTACTAAAACTACAAAAATTAGCCTGGCACAGTGGCGGGTGCCTGTAATCCCAGCTACTTGGGAGGCTGAGGCAGGAGAATCGCTTGAACCCGGGCGGCAGAAGTTCCAGTGAGCCAGGATCGCACCACTGCACTCCAGACAGTTTGAGACTCTGTCTCAAACAAAACAAACAAAAAAAAATTAGCCGGGTGAGGTGGCAGGTGCCTGTAACCTACTCCAGTGCCTCCCAGCTACTCCGGAGGCTGAGGCAGGAGAATCGCTTGAACCCGGGAGACGGAGGTTGCAATGAGCTGAGATCACAACACTGCACTCCAGCATGGGCAACAGAGACTCCATCTCAAAAAAAAAAAAAAAAAGATGTGAAGGGAGGTAAAGAAGCTGCTACTCCCATTTATTATGCCCCCGCCTTCGTGATCTGATCACTTTCCAAAGGCCCCACCTCCTAACACCATCACCTCGGGGTCAGGTTTCAACATAGGAATTTTGCGGGACACAAACCTTCAGACCATAGCACGGGCTCCGGAACGGGGAGGCAGGTCAGGTGCTTTAGAAGTCAAAAACTCGCCGGGTGCGGTGGCTCAAGCCTGTAATCCCAGCACTTTGGGAGGCCGAGACGGGTGGATCACGAGGTCAGGAGTTCGAGACCATCCTGGCTAACACGGTGAAACCCCGTCTCTACTAAAAAATACAAAAAGCTAGCCGGGCGAGGTGGCAGGCGTCTGTAGTCCCAGCTACTCGGGAGGCTGAGGCAGGAGAATGGCGTAAACCCGGGAGGCGGAGCTTGCAGTAAGCTGAGATCGGGTCACTGCACTCCAGGTCACTGCACTCCAGCCCGGGTGACAGAACGAGACTCCGTCTCAAAAAAAAAAAAAAAGAAGAAGTCAAAAACTCTCACGAAGGCGAATCACCCCCTGCCTCCTGGCCTTCCCTGAATCTTGCCTGCCTTCACTTTCCTTTCTCTGGTTTTCCTACAAGGTCTGAAAACTCCAAATGGCTGTGAGCTGGTGGTAGGGGGAGAGCCCCAGTGCTGGGCAGAAGGGCGCTGCCTTCTCTTTGATGACTCTTTCCTGCATGCTGCGTTCCATGAAGGTGAGTGGCTGCCTTTCCCGCTTCCTTATTATTTTGTTTTTCAATGAATATACTTTATTTTTTACAGAAGTTTTATGTTTCCAGAAAAATCAGGCGGAAAGTACCAGGGAGGCCCCTTTGTATCACCCCGTAACACATACACACACACACACAGTATTGATATGTTGTTATTACCTGAAGTTCATCGTTGACATTAAGGTTCACTCTTGGTGTTGTCCATTCATTCTGTGGGTTTTGACAAATGGATAATGACACGGACCTACCCTGACGGTATCATACAGAAGAGTTTCACTGCCCTAAAAATTCCCACTTAAAGATCCCTCCATCTCCCCATTTCCTTTTGTCCACCCTGCTCAAAAGCCCATGAAGCCAGGTTTCTGTTCTCAGTGAGAGAGGAGGTGGTCCGATCCGAGCCGAGGGACAGGATGGGTCTCTGCCCCAAAGCTGAGCACGTAGGGTCCAGCCCTGCCTGGATCCTGGGTCCTGGCTCCAGGGTGGTTTGAACCTCTCCTCTCACCCCTCCTTCCCCCCAGGTTCAGCAGAGGATGGCCCTCGGGTGGTTTTCATGGTGGATTTGTGGCATCCAAACGTCGCCGCGGCCGAACGGCAGGCCCTTGATTTCATCTTTGCTCCGGGACGATGAGAGCATTTCCCGTGCTGGAGTCGGCAAGAGGGGCCGAGGCGGGGTCTGGGCAGACTGTGGTCCGGTCCAGACCCTACCAGTGTTACGATTCCATGCTCAGAAACCTGCCTCAGCGGAAAGCTCTTATTTGGGATTTTATACCGTGTCGGGTCCCTCTTTCCTTTGGTTATTGTAAATGGAAACTTTTCAGCTTGTATTTCCTTAGATTGTTTTTTTTCCTTCCAATCATTTGCTTCAGAGATTCCTTTCTGGCCTAACAGCGCATTCCTTTGATTCTGTGACCAGAGACTTAGAGCCCTTGTAAGTCCGTCTTCTGTTGCTACTTGTTTTTTTCAGTGCTCTGAACTAGAGTAACTAAATGGTTATTTGTCTGAATGTAATAATGTAAAACTTCTTGTGGTCATCTTAAAAAAAAAACAACAAAAAAACTAAACTAAAAACTGCAAACCAGAGAGCTGGAGAACTTGGCCTCTGATGCTGGCACACAGCGGGGCCTTCAGCCGCCCGAGGGCGGAGGGACAGTCTGCAGCTCCCGCACCTGACTGGCTTCATAGCTGGGTGGAGAGGCTGCCAGAAATGGTCAGGATGGCGCACAGTGTCCAGCCCAGGGAGACTGTCACCATCGCTCACCTCACCCTAAACCTTGTCAGGTCCCTGATGGCAAAAGCATTGGGCCGGCAGGACTGGAGGCTACTCTTTAAACACGGCTTTCCTGCAAAGCTGAAGCTGGTGCCCCCAGCGCCAAGCTTCGGCTCACACAGATCAGCCACGGAACGTGTGATCACTTACCTCACTGCCCACAGAAGCCCTACTGCCAAACTGGGCCTGGAAAATTCCCAGTTTTAGCTGTTTAGAGTCCACGATGATGAACGTTAAGGCCACCCGGTTGGCTGATAGGAGCTGTAGGGGGATAAGACCTCACCCACCCAGCGACATTCGGGGAAAGCCTTTCTCTGGCAAAACTGGAATAATAGATCTGACCAAAGTTTCTGTTTTGCTTTGGAGTTCTGTTGCCTATGGTTTTTTTGTTTTTGTTTTTGTTTTTGTTTTTTTTTCATTTATTTGTCTGTACATAAATGTTCAAACACTAGACTCGGAGACAGTGGAAGAGTTGGCCCTGTGTCTTTGTCACAGCACAAAGGTGTGCACTGCGTGATGATGGCCGAAGCCAGTGTGTGCTAGTGAGGAGACAGAGAAGATCTACACGCCCAGAGGACCTGTGGCCATCGTGTTGGTTTTCTGGTCTCCTGTGAAGAACATGTGGATCTCTTCCTGAAGGAAAAGGTCCCAGGAGACCAGTTTGAAGCACTCAGTCTAGAAATAGCCTGTGTTAGCTGACGTGTGAAAGCATAGCCAGCCAGCCACACTAGAGATGCCTTTTCTGAATAATATAGTATGAGCAGTGTCAGATTTATAAAGCCTAGGAGTGATTTGGAATATACAGCTGGTCGCAGGTGCAGGTCCAGTGTTTAGACCCGAATGGAAAACAACAGCTTCTAAGAGGTACAACCATCCAAAGAAAACACAGTTGAAATGCACCAGGCAGGTACTAGCAAGTGTGCAAAGAGCACATGTCTACATTTGAGTAAAATGTCTACATAGATATTTGTCAGGGACGAGAATGCAGGAAAAGGCAGACATTTCAAACACACCTGACGTTTTTTACTCATTAAGTATCTTGTTAAAGAATCACTGAGGTGCATGATTTATACACATCCTGACTACTCTGCTCTGCGTTTACAAAACCAACAGCCCGCGCAGGTACCTAGCTACCTGCATTCATGTGACGTGGTTGAGGAACAGAAGATAAATAAAGGATCTTGCTGAAAACCAGAGTGAAGTGATGAGGTCATCTGTTGTAAAGAAAGACTTAGGCCAGGCTCGGTGGCTCACGCCTATAATCCTAGCACTTTGGGAAGCTGAGCGGGGAGGATCGCTTGAGCTGAGGAGTTTGAGACCAGCCTGAGTAACATAGTGAGGCATTGTCTCTACCAAACAAAGAAGCTAGCTGAGTGTGGTGGTGCACACCTGTAGTACAAGCTACTTGAGAGGCTGAGGTGGGAGGATCACTTGAACCTGGGAGGCGGGGGCTGCAGTGAGCCTAGATCACGCCAGTGCACTCCAGCCAACAGGACAGAACAAGACACTGTCCAAAAAAAAAAAAAACAACCAAAGACTTGCCAGGCAGAGGAGGGCAAGTGACTTTGAGGCTCTTGTGTTTTGAGTCATGTCACAGAGACAGGTGGGTCAACAGAACTGATTGTGGATAGTGAATGAAGCAAAATGTCCCAAAGTAATGGGACTAGCGGGGTGGGGGCAAGAAGAGCACATCGAGGGTATGTTAAGGAGCAATAGATGTCAAACTGGGCAAAGAACAAGGACTCTGGCTTCCGAGAAGCTGAGGATTTAGGACTCCGTGCCAGGAGTTTGTACCCTTGGGATCTTGGGCAAGTCCCTTAGCCTCTCGCAGCCTCAGTTTCTCTTCTGTGGGTATGTGCAGTACCTGGCATATAAAGGGCACCCAACAACACTGTTTCCCTTTCGGCCACAGCGGAGTAGAGAAACAGGTGAAGGGGAAGGCTGCCAGACAGAAGAGATGGGAAAATACATCGGGACAGCAGTGGGTGTGGCCAGAGAAGCCAGTGGCTACTTTCAATTGCCTGTGTCTAATCACAGGGGAAGAAACATGTCCCTCAGTAGCTACGTTTTTCATGGTTTTCCCTTTAGAAGAGAGGGAGACGGGGGTCTCCCAGCCAGGAGCCCTAGAAGCAGCCGGGCTGTCGCGTGTTTTCGCCTGCAAGCGGGGTTCCAGCCAGCAGCCCTGGCCGGGCCGCCACAGCGAGCGGAAGGGAACAGCACCACTCGCCTGGGATTGCGATGTTTCTCACCCTCCCCAAGTGTGCATTGCCAACTAGGCAATTGCTAAACTAATTTACATCTTGTAGCTCTGGAGGCTCAAGGTGAGAAAGGGTAGCCAGCCGGCTGCAAACAGGAATCCTGACTTCCACCCGAGACATCCTGGATTGGCCTCAATTTCCCTCTGTTCCCATGCACTCGAGGCCAGACCAATTACTGTTTGTACAAGGTCACACCCCAGGTCTTCTGATCCCAAACCGTTTCTCCCAGGCACTTGCTCATCAGCCCCTAGAGTCACCCAGATTGTCTGGGTTCTGTCCTTGGTGACAGCGACTGAACTTCTAACATTGAGTGCTCTGTAGCATACTGTAGGGGAGAGGAGTGATCCTGGTGTGCTGGTCCTTGACTGTGGCTGCACGATGCAGTCACCTGGGAACTTGTGGGAAACCCCAAAGTCCACACCCCACTCCCAAAGCATCTTTTTTCATCGTTCTGAGAGCGGGGTCCAGGCATGGGTCTTTGTTTTAAACTCACTTCTGGTTATGATTATAATGTGTAGTTCGGGCTGAGAGTCGCTGCTGTGAGTAGCAAGAAGGGTAAGGCCTTTGAAACCACACAGCCTGGAGGTTAAAGTCTGAGCTATGCCCCTGTGTAACACCGGGCAGGCCACCTAACCTTGGTCTCTAGAGGGCAGCCACTGTTTTTTGTTGTGTTTTTGTGCTTTTGAGACAGAGTCTCACTCTCTTGCCCAGGCTGGAGTGCAGTGGCACAATCTTGGCTCACTGCAACCTCCACCTTCTGGTGATTCTCCTGCCTCAGCCTTGCGACTAGCTGGACTTACAGGCACCTGCTTCCATGCTTGGCTAATTTTTGTATTTTTAGTAGAGATAGAGTTTACCATGTTGGCCAGGCTGATCTCGAACTCCTGACCTCAGGTGATCAGCTCACCTCTGCCCCCCAAAGTGCTGGGATTGCAGGCGTGAGCCACCATGCCTGGCCGGCAGCTACTGCTTTTAACCCTGTCCTGCCAACAGTATGAGCCTCTTGCAAGACCATAACATCCCCAGGCTCAGTCCTTGGGTCTCCAGAGCTGGGCCCATGATCCAGATCCAACCAATCAGTCTTCCAAACTCTGTGCTACTGAGAGATTGGGTCAGGGCTGGGCACATGATCCAAGTTCTTTTTCTGGGACCACTGCGAAAGAAAGGCCACTTTTTATTGGGTGGGTGGGGTGAAGGGAAAGAAGCCGAGAGAGAAACCGGCGGAGGCAAGTGGGGCCTGCGCTGTGGAGATCACGTGAGTCCTCAACACAGCTCTGCCGGAAACCAGCTCTACCTCTGGACTTTTCTGTTACATGAGCCAATAAACGTGCTTTTTATTCGTAAGCCAAGTTTGAGTTGTGGTTTCTATCCCTTGCCACCAAAAGTCTTAATCCACTCTGTGAGTGTCAAGTGAGGTTTTGGTCAGATGCTATTATGTCGTGGTCTGGGTGGATGGGAGAGGTACTCCATATACATTGTCAGAATATAAATATGAGTAGCAGAGACCAAGCACAAGATGAGGTGTGTTTTTTTTTTTTTGAGACGGAGTCTCGCTCAGTCGCCCAGCCTGGAGTGCAGCGGCACGATCTCAGCTCACTGCAAGCTCTGCCTCCCGGGTTCACGCCATTCTCCTGCCTCAGCCTCCCTACAGGCACCTGCCGCCACGCCCGGCTAATTTTTTTGTATTAGTAGAGACGGGGTTTCACTGTGTTAGCCAGGATGGTCTCGATCTCCTGACCTCGTGATCCACCCACCTCGGCCTCCCAAAGTGCTGGGATTATAGGCGTGAGCCACCGCGCCCGGCAAAATGAGGTTTTTGAGGACCATCACGCCTGCTGCCAGCAACCTTCCACAACATTTAACTCCCCAGCCGAATCTTGCTAACCAGATGTAAACACAGGGAACAGGACAGAATAAGGCCACATATTTTAGAACTGCTGACAGATGGCAGGGAAAATACTCAAGCAGATTGCAGCTTTAGGAGGCAGGAGGCAGCACACACGGGGATTGGTTTACTTTCCGCCTCTTTCCCAGGCACACTCATTGCTTCTAACTTCTGGGTACCTGCCCTTCCCCATCTCTCCCCGCTTCCCACACATTAGTCACCCCCAAGTTCAACGTGAGGGCACCTGCTTCTTTGAGCATGGAGAGTACTGTGCACCCTACGAGGTTCCTTCCCCTATCTTATCCTTGTCAACTGCACGTTTAATACGTGAGAAAACAGGCTCAGAGCGGGCAGCTGACATGAACAAGGTCACGCGGCCAGCTGGAGGTGAGTGGGAATTGGAAGCTGAGTATCCAGGCTTACAGCACAGTGCATCTTCTGCAGTCTGGACACACATCCAGGCCTCACTTCCTCAGCATGCAGGACCACACCCCTCTGGCCCCCAGGTCCTTCTCCCTGTCCTGGGAGGCTATTTGCCTTCTCAGAACACTCAACAGGGCCCTCCATTGGCTGAGGGCCCATGATAGGCCAAGTCCTTACATACATTTCCTTTTCCTGTCTGTTTTAAAGAAGAGGACACTGAGGCTCCGAGACAGAAAAGCAACTTGCCCTGATCTCCAGCAATAAGTTGCAGAGCTGCAATTTGAACCCAGCTGTCTGACACCAAAGCCCATGTGCTCCTGCCACAGCCACAGGAGCCGGCCCAGCCTGGGTGGGGAGGAAGGATGAACAAGGTGCCTTTTAACAGCACACTCGGCAGAGAACTTGTCTCCCTCTCCTCCCCATGGGTTCGGCGGCCAGGGCCCCAAGGCCTTTCCTTGGGGTGCTTGGCCCAGCCAATAGCAAGGCAGGGCAGGGGAGAAGGGTTCCAACTCTCGGCTTGGACCTCAGCATGCACAGGCAATCATAAAACACCTCCCAGCTCTTGACAGGATTCCAAAGCATTCTCTGGGTTTTATTCTCAGGGGAAGTACAGCTAATTTCAGGTTTGGACATTTAAATCCTGGATCAACAGAAAAGGTGTCCTATTTTCACCTTGAAGCCCTTAGAATCTTCACTGTAAGCTTCCTAAACTCAACAAATATGTTGAAGAGAGAGAGATCTAGAGTAGGTTTTATTTCTAAGCTAGGATGCCGAGCGTGCGTCTGACACCTGCCCTCCCCCGTCTCCTCACAGAGCCGGGTGGCAGCAGAATCAAGAAGCAAAGCAGGGGACAAGTGCTTTCCCACACCCACTGCCCTCTTCCCAGGAGCAGCGGTGGGTTCAGGGGTGGGGACAGGCGTGTGTGTGTCGGGAACACAGGCTGAGTATTAGTGTGGGTTTCCTGTCACTCCCTCCGCCAGCTCCTTCAGGCCAGGAATTGGCTGCCTTCTCCACTGGAGCTGTCCCTCCCTGCCCCAAACCTAATCTGTGCCCATGTGTGTCCGCCCATTATCTGGCCTCCTCTCTGCTTCAGCCATTCCCCTTCCCACCTGGACGACCACAGCCTCCTGGTGGTCTCCACTCTTGCCCAGCTTATCCCCTACTCAGGAGCTAGTGACCTTCCTCACAAGAATCGGCTCATGTTAGTCCCCTGCGTTTGTTTTTTCTTTTTTTTGGTGGGGGGGGGGGGGGTCAGGGCCTCACTGTCGCCCAGGCTGGAGTGCAATGAATCTCAGCTCGGTTCACTGCAACCTCCACCTTCTAGGTTCAAGCGATTCTCCTGCTTCAGCCTCCTGAGTAGCTGGGATTACAGGCACATGCCACCACACCTGGCTAATTTTTGTATTTTTAGTAGAGAGGGGGTTTCGTCATGTTGGCCAGGTTAGTCTTGAACTCCTGAGTTCAAGTGATCACCTGCTTTGGCCTCCCAAAATGCTGGAATTATACAGGTGTGACACCGTGCCTGTCCCACTCCCCTTCTTAAAGGCTCCCGTGTCCCGCACCATGGCAACCTCGTGTGGGGCCCCAGCTCTTCTCATGCCCTACCCGTGCTCTGTGGCTTGGCGCTACTAAGAGAGAGGGAACTGGGCATCACAAGGAGAAAGCGAGTTTGCAGGAGGATGGATTTGTTTCCTGTGGCTGCTGTAACAAATGATCACACACTCAGAGGCTTACAACACAAACCCATGCTCTCACGGTTCTGGAGGCCAAAGTCCGAAATCAGTTTCATGGGACCGAATTCAGTATGTTGACAGTCACAGGCCCTCCGCACACTCTAGGGCAGAATCTACTTCTTGCTTTTCTGGCACCGGGTGGCTGCTGGCATTCCTTGACTGGCGGCCGCATCACTCCAGTCTTTGCCGTCTTCACACGGCCTTCTTCTCCGTGTGAGTAACCTCCCTTGCCCCTCTCCTAAAAGCACACTTATGAGGGCATGGGCCACGGGATAAGCCAGGATCATCTCTTCATCCCAAGATCCTTCACTCAATCACACCTGCAAACATCTGATCCAACAAGGCAACATTCACAGGTTCTGGGGATTGGGACCTGATCTTCGGGGGCCACCATTCAGCTCACTGCACACACAGGGAAGTGGCCTGTGGCAGGCAGGCTCACACCAGAGAAAGCCCTGCTGCTGCTACTCACCCACTCCGAGCAGGGCGGGGTGTTAAGAGCGCAGTAACTGGGCAGCATGGGAAGTACATCTTAGCCACATTGGAAGGGACCACCAAGGGGGTTAAATATGCAAGACAGACACCATGGAAAGCGACTTCAACGAAGCCCCTAGGCTCCACTTGCTACCACCCTCTATCTGTGGAAGTGACAAGGGCCCAGAAGTCTAGATGCTTCCCTCCAGGGGAGGAGACAGTTTGATTAGCTGAAACGTCCCCTCTAGGGGGTCCTTTCCCAGTAGGAATCGGATTGCCACTTGATATGGTTTGGCTGTATCCCCACCCAAATTTCATCTTGTAGTTCTCATAATCCCCACATGTCGTGGGAGGGACCTGGTGGGAGGTAATTGAATCACGGGGGTGGTTACATCCATGCTGTTCTTGTGATAGTGAGTTCTCACGAGATCTGACGGTTTTATAAGGAGCTTTCCCCCTGTTTCACTCTGCACTTCTCCTTGCTGCCACCATGCGAAGAAGGATGTGTTTGGTTCCCCTTCTGCTGTGATTGTAAGTTTCCCAAGGTCTCTCCAGCCCTGCGGAACTGTGAGTCAGTTACACCTCTTTCCTTTATAAATGACCCAGTCTCGGGTATGTCTTTATTAGCAGTGTGAGAACGGACTAATACACCACTATTAATCACTCATGGGACCTTTATCCTTCCAGTTCACAGGTGGCAGATGGCTGGCACAGACGGAGCCAAAACAGAGGCTTTTCTGCCCTGAAGAGCCACTAGAATCTGTGGTCCTGGATCACTGACAGTGGCGCTCGGTGTCAAGTAGGAGTCCAGGGTGGGCAGGCTGTCCTACAAACACTGCCTTCCCCTGGGAAACGTGGTCATAGGAGGTTGTGGTGCCCACTCCAGCAAGAACATGCTGCTTGGCCATCCGTCGCTGGGCCTGTACTCTGGGGGCGCTAATTTTGAGGGGATGGGCCTGGGGCTGTGGGATAAACCATGTCCTGAGTGACCCCCTGAAACCTCTGAAATATTAAAACAGGAAAACAGCGGGCTAAGTGTTGCTTTTCTGCAGCCTCTGGGCCACAGTTACCAAGCTTTAGAGATGACAGCTGCAGCTGCCAGTGCCCTGGGGCTCTGAGCAGAACCTCCACTGCAGAAACTAAGGAGGATCAAAGGAGGTAAGAAAGGGGCTCACCTGCAAAGTCAAGTTTCAGGACTTTACTTTTTCTGAGTTAATCCAGGTGGATGAGACTTTTCCATATACAGGGATAGGCTTTGTACAGTTCCATTTTGGGTCAGTGGAAGAATTTTCACAACACAAATGATATTATAAAGTTGTCTTCTCTGGCCTGGTACTGGGGACCACTGGTCAAAGATAAGCCGAGACATTGCAGGGGCTTCCTGGAGCTGCAGCAACCACAGCAGAGAACTTGCAATGAATTTTTTTCTGGGAGAACACAGTAGAGGAGTAAGACAACATTTATCCTAGCTTCAGATAGGATACTCTTCCATCTAGGGAGATGGGATCCAAGAGACAGGAGGGATCCTGGAGAGAGGTGACAGAAGAGGGTGACACAGGCTTGGTGTATTGGATCAGCTGCAGCTGGTGCTCCCTGGAGCAGCAGGCAGCAGCCTGGTACCCCTGCAAACAGACGGTCCTTTCCCAGCCACACTGAACTCAGGGAAGGAAAAGAGGGATGTGCCCACGTTACATACATACATACACACACACACACACACACACAGTCTTAACCCTTACCTTTGCCACAAAAAATGCTGCCATTTAATTACTCAGAACTTAGTGTTTTTTGGCTATTTTATTTTTAGTCCTTGGAAGCTTGTTTCAAGAAAAAGATAACCATATCATAAACATCAGATATCAGTTCACAGATATGAAATTATTAACCATACAACTTTCAAATGGAATCTCAAGTACTTCCAGTAAACATTCAGTTAAGATTTTGACAAGTATTTTCATCCTGCAATCTGTCTCATACTGTCAAAAAAATGCCTGACTGTACCACACAAGTCCAGGAACACACAAATGATTGTCATTCCCTTTCACAGAGCCACCACTGAAAAGCACAGTTGCTTTTACCCCCAGACATCTTGTAAACTCCTATTTAGGGACACTCGCTCAAGAGGAACCAGCCGCACAGCCCACTTGTAGTCAAAGGCAGCGCAGGTTGGTCCTGCTGTCACTGAATTCTCAGGGCTCAGCCCCCAGGGCTTTTATAAAGGGGTCTCAAAAGCCCAAACTCCCTTCCGTATTATTAAGGCTTGCCCCCATTGTGGGTCCAAAGAAGACACCCCTAGATTTGAGTAGAGTTCTAACAGAATCAACCAGGCGGTCTCCGTGTGCTGTTGCTTCCCTGCAGGAATGATCTGGACCTCCCAGCAGGACCGCACTGGAGAAAGCTACCTGCGACGTGGGCATGGAGTCTGCCTGCTCACAGATCCGGCTCCTCACTGTGCAGTCACACCGCCTACCACCCACCTGGTGTCGGGGTTGAACACACACTCTGGGCTAGTGGACGATCAGGTTCTAGAAAAAATGCCAACCTGGAATCTTAGGGCACCAGTTCAAGCTGGGACGGAACAGTAGCAGGAGATACGCAATACCTCAGGCTCAGTGTGGCAGAGAGGGAGCCAAGCCCATCCCGGCCCCAACACCACCGATGAAATACAGTTCCTTATCAAGCGCTCTAGCTCTCCTGACCTAAAGAACCCCTGCCCGCAAACACATCCCAATCTGCAGAAGGAGTAACAAAAACTCAAATATCATTATGTTCCTAAAAAAGGGAATGTTTTCAAGAAAAATAAAATAGAGGGGCCTTTTCGATTATAAAAGGCAGAACTTCCTTTGCTGGTTTTCTCCTTCCCAGTCACCTCCTGGGCGCAGCTCAGAGCAAGTTCACCCCGTGCTTCAGCAACTTCTGCTTGGCTTTGCCAGAGAGGTTGAAGGCGCCATCCTGAGGGTTTGGGAAGCCAGAGCTCCGTGCTGCAGGTGCCAGCTGCTGGAAATACGTCTCCTGGATGGGGTTGCAACAGGCGTACACGGCCGTGGAGGCGTTTCTGTTGGAAGAAGAAAGGACAATGGTCCGATGCTGCTGGTGCTAATAGACCACACAGAGACCTCAGTAGTAAGGTTCTTGTCACAGAGGACCCAGGACACCCAATGTGGCATGTGCAGCTGTCATGGAACGGGATTCTATTTATTCAGCTGAGTTTCAGGCTTCAGTGCCAATACCATCTTTCCTTCCTTTCAGCTCACTAGATGCTGGAAGAGTCCGTGGTGGGACCATCCACGGTGGCAGCAGCCACAGAGACGCGAGTCATAAGTGCTGCATAAAGGAACTGTGGAGTGCTGGCTTTTGATATACTGGCAGCTATGCAATGTGCTCTGCATAGTCTCTGCTTTGCCCCTCACATAAGCTCTGCAGCGGTGGTATAGTCCCATTTCACAGACAAGGACCCTGAGGCTCAAAGTGAGTAGCTGGGGCTGCCCTGCCTCTATGACAAGGCAATGGCAGTGTCTGAGAAAGGAGTCTAGTCTGCTCTCCACACTGGGGGCAGCTGGATAGACTGAGGGGGAGTGAAGGACAGGAGTGGGATGTGACACGAAGTGACAGGAAGCCTGTGGACACAGAGGGAGGGATAAAAGCACCACACAGAGGCAGAGCCACCTGGGAGGAGCCAACTCCAGGCCAAGGTAAACCCCCTGGTTTCTGGATCCTGCCTCTCCAACTATCCTATGGGCCTCAGTTTCCCCCCAAGTCTAGTGAAAAAGGGTGGAGTCAGGGACTGCTAAGGCTCCCCTCACTCAATTCTCTCCTTCCTTGTAAGAAGGGAGAAAAATCCCACCCTATTCCAAGCTTCAGTGTCTCTAGTGGGTGCACCCACTGGCCCAGGAGGAAAATCTCTTCTTATAGCCCTGTGGGAGGGCTCCGAGGCCAGGTGGTAATGAGCATGGATCTAGAGTCACACACACTCAGGTGCTAATCCCAGCCCTGTTACTTCCTAGGGTGTGTCCTGGGCTGCTATTCAACATTTCTGAGTCCCAGCTTTTTCATCTGTACAGTGGATATTGCAACAGTATGTGCCCTCAGTGAAGTTGTGTGTGTGTGTGTTTTTTTTTAAGAATGAGATTAAGTGAGTGCTTAACACATGGTGAGTGGTTAAGAAATGGTAGCTATTGTTTCTATTACTATTATTAAAATAATCTCTCAACAAATGCCTTGAGCTATGTATCTCAACACTAAACCCCTCTCAGCTCCAAGAAAGGTGACATACTGCAGGGCCACAAGGTTGCTGGTGGAGCAGATGCTGACATTTTACTTGTTTCCACCTCCCACAAAACAGACACACACCCCCCAACACAGCCAGTTCCCAAACCAGTGACTGTAGATGCAAGTCGCCTCTGGGTTGCCAGCCTGGGGCAGCTGTGAATTAAAGCCAGAGAAGACACATTTCTGACAGAAAGATCTATTGAAATATTGGCTGGAAACAGTGTGAGGCAGCAGAACACCTGGCACTCAAGTGTGGCGGGTGACAGGGCATCGGAACCATCCTAATCACCCACCTGGCTCTCTGTCAGTCCACCACCCACGCCCCTTGCACTGGACCACACTGCCAAGACACTGAAACCTGTGTGGAAAGGTCATACATGTGCTTGAACAGTTGGAGAAAATGCTTCAAATCCTGGCCCTGCCACTTAAGAAGAATACAACCCTGAGCAAGCTGCTTATCCTTCAATTTTTTCATCTGTAAAATGAGAATTTAAAAAATGCCCTTGAAGCTGGGCGCAGTGGCTCACACCTGTAATCTCAGCACTTTGGAAGGGCGAGGTGGGTGGATCACGAGTTCAAAAGATCAAGACTATCCTGGCCAACATGGTGAAACCCTATCTCTACTAAAAATACAAAAATTAGCTGGGCATGGTGGCAGGCGCCTGTAGTCCCAGCTACTCAGGAGGCTGAGGCAGGAGAATGGTCTGAAACCGGGAAGCAGAGGTTGCAATGAGCCGAGATTGAGCCGCTGCACTCCAGCCTGGCGACAGAGTGAGACTGTCTCAAAATAAATAAATAAAAAATAATGCCCTTGACCATATGGTTCCAAGGGCTACGTGGACTAATATACACATTGCCAGCACTGCCCTTGACCTGCTACCTTGCTTTATTTTCTGTTACCAGTTGTCAACCGAATTCTCAGGTCCCAGCCTCCCAGGGCTTTTATAAAGTGATGTCTAAAGCCCAAACTCCCTTTCCAGTTTCATAAGAGAAGCATGTAGAAAGAAAAAACCAAATTTGGTTGGTTAAATACTATAAATTACAATAATCATCAATAGATCTATATTTCTCCTGGCATGGAGATGTTCAAGCTATGCCATAATGTGAAAAAAGACAACTGTAAAATTATACATTAGTAGGATCCTATTTTCTAGAAGACTTAAAATAATTAAAAATACAATTAATCTATATGTACAAAAAATAAAAACCAAAAACCAATAAAACCTGGAGCAATATATGCCAAACTGTAAAATGTGGTTATTTCTTGGTGTGTGATGGGGTGAAGTGAGAGGAAAATGTTTTACTTGATAGATTTCCAAGCATTCTGCATGACTGTATAATCAGCATGTATTACTTTTTTTTTTTTTTTTTGAGATGCAGTCTCACTCTGTCGCCCAGGCTGGAGTGCAATGGTGTTATCTTGGCTCACCGTAACCTCTGCCCCCCGGGTTCAAGTGATTGCTCCCGCCTCAGCTTCCTGAGTAGCTGGGATTACAGGCACCCACCACCCTGCCCAGCTAATTTTTTGTATTTTTAGTAGAGATAGGGTTTCACCAGGTTGACCAGGTTGGTCTTGAACCCTGACCTCAAGTGATCCGCCTGCCTCCCAAAGTGCTGAGATTACAGGTGTGAGCCACTGTGCCCGGCCATATGACTTTCTAATTAGAAAGACAACAATATTTCAACACTGTTTCTGGCAAGGAGACGGAGCCGCCATCCCTACTAATGGATGTAGCTCCATGATGGTGAGGACCTCAGGTTCCTTCACTGCTGGACCCCAAGCGTCTAAAGTAGGAAGGGAAGCAGAAAGTCCATGGCACGTGACCGCACAACAGTGGATAATGGCGGCAATAGGAACAAAGGAAGGCCTTAAGGAGAGTAACTAGAAAGTTCTTCATCTACTTAGGAATAAGGCGCTGCCTGGGCCCCACAGGTGGTTCCCGTGAGGAGGACCATGGAGAGTAGTGGGGGATTGACTCAGGGAGGCTCACCTGACGGTCATTTCATAAAGTGCAGGCAGCTGGGCAAACTCGCTATGCATCAGGCTGACGGCCTGGAGGAAGCGGCGATCCTGCTGGGTGGCCACCTGCGGCAGGTTTGCTTCCAGAAGAGGACACAGAGTTGTGAAGAGCAGACAGTTACCCTCCGCCCTCCCGTCCCCTGAAGCCTGGTACTGAACACGGGGACTGAGCACGGCTCAAGGCGATGAGTGTGGCTGCCCGGGGCAGAGACAAAGGCCTGGGGCGTTGGGCTTCTGCTGCTGCCGCCATGCGATGCAGCACCCGGTTTCTGTGTGCAGATCTCAACATTCTGAGACAAACCTATCACAGTTATATGAACATGAACTTCTCTCAAAACACTAGGAAACACCAAAAACAGACACATGAGCAGAGAAGCGTCTGCCCAGCGAACGCCACACTCAGTGGGAGTGGGCTCCCGGTGAGGAGAGAGCCCTGAATGCAGGTCCGACAACTCTGTGCACAGCCGTGTCATCACGATGCTGGGGCTCGAGTTCTCACCTCCACCCGCCTCTAGAATCTGGCATCCCCATCGCCCCAGGTCCCTTGCCTGGTTCTTACCCATCAGCAAGCTCTGAATGCGGTCGTAATGTGTGAAGTTGTAGGTGCTGCTCGTGGAGGCTGTCTCACCCCTGGGCAGCGTCTCTTTTAGGTGGACTTCCAGCCCATTCAGCGACGCCAGGCTGCTGTGGTACTGCAAACGGGGAGAGGGTCATGGGCTTGTAGGGCTGACCTCAGCAAGCCTTCTGAGGGTTAGTTAACCACAGACTTAGTTAAAAAATAATCCTCCAGCCAGGTATGGTGGCTCACACCTGTAATCCCAGTGCTTTGCGAGACCGAAGCGGGAGGATCACTTGAGCCAGGAGTTCAAGGCTGCAGTGAGCCGAGACTGTACCACCGCACTCCAGCCTGGGTGACAGAGTGAGACTCTGTCTCAAAAAACAAAAAACAAAACAAAACAAAAAAAATCATTCATGGAGTATCTTACTGCCTACTTGATCCAGCAAAATGGACTCTCACTAAACATTTTTCTTTCACCCTTATGTTCTAATGTTTTTTAAATTAATGATTATATTGTAGGAGACTGAGAAAAGAGATGAGTAAAAAAATAAACTAATAAGAAAAATTGCTCATCTTTTCACCATCCAGTAATAGCCACTGTTACCACTGTGGTGTATCTATTTTAACCATCGCTTTCCTACCCAGGCTGCATGATTTTACCATACAAACAGCCTGGGACCAGCCAGTGTTTCTCACTGGCCCCTGGTAGAGAAGTCCCTCACCGGACGTAACAAGGTAACTTCTCTCTGCAACATCTAGCACGGATAGCCTAGTCCTGGCTTTCTTGGAAGGACTAAGTGTCAGTCAAACAGCTTTCTGCACTTGATGGTTCAGAGGAGGTACACAGTTGAGGATGACTGTCAAGGAGGTGGGTTCAAGTACCTGTATTTTTACAAACCTCCAAGGAGATGAAGTTTAAGTACAATTGAAAACACTGGACTATACTGTTTTGTGTAACTCTTTTTCTGTAAAGTAAAAACAAGATCAAATCATAAATAATGACTGATAGTTTTTTAACCTAACAACAAAGCACAAACTGCTTTTCTCATCTTTAAATATTCTATCATATAATTCTTCAATGGCTGTGCGGCGTTCTTCAAGCTCCACTGAGGGCTTGACTCAGTACGCCAGGCCCATCGTAATGGGCTTGGTCTGAAACGGGGTTTCCTGGGCCTGCTTCAGCCACAAGAAAGAAGGCGACTGTCCGCCAGCATTTGCAGTTCCCAGGTAAAAAACATCCCAAGTTCAGTCTCTTTTTAGTCAAATGACCAGGAGCAAGTTACCAAATTTTCTGTGCCTCATTTTTCTATTCAGCTGCAAAATGGGAACAGTACAGGACTGCCAAGTGACTTAAATGAAATGACACATCCAAAAGTCCTTCATAAACTCTAAAGTGCTATCCTGAGGCAGGGCCTTTTTACAGAGTCAAGCAAATGAAAATAATCATACAAAAGAAAAGTATCTCTTTAGAGATCAGAGATGATTTGTGGACTATTTCTCAACAGCTATGTAAGAAAAAAAGTGCACATAAAAAGTATAGAGATGCAAACAGAATGCTTCTGAAGAAAATGTCATGAAGCTTACATGTTATTTTGGGGTGTTAAATCAGTTTTCCTGTACGAATGTCTCAGAAATGATATTTCAAGTCCATAGGTGTGACATACAAAGTTATTTTCTACTATGCGCTCAGTTTTGTATCCTCAATGCTTAGTAGAGTGCCTGACTCCTAGTAGGTGCTCAGTAAATGAATCCACTAAATGAATGACTAAATGAACACATCTAATGCCAAGCACTGCCATCTTATGAGCTATTTGGTTTAAATCAAGGGTGTAGAGTTATGTAAAAAGATAAGTACTCAGGAAAGACAACCATAATGTCTCATGTTCAGATCACTGAGAGAGCCTGACCAACACTGAGTTTAACACAGAGCCTCTTATTTGAACAGATGTGTGTGTGTGTGCATGCACCGACATGCATGGGCACACACAAGCATTCACCATGAAGTCAAACCACAGCCTCACCAAAAGTTTTTGGACCTCGAGAATCTGTTAACAGTCATCCCTTCTATGCTGAGCTGGTATCCAGAGGAAGAAACAATACGAACAGAGAGTGAGCCATGCCGAAAAATGTTTCCCCACAGGCACTGAGCTCTGCTTCCAGAATCTTCTGCCTCACTTGCACTCAAGATAGGATCACTTAGTAATAAACGCACAGTTAATCACAAGATGCTATGTCAGATGACATGTGGATAATTTTTTACTGATAGCCAAGTGCTTTCACATATACCAGGGGTCGGCAAACTCCAGCCTATAAACTAAATCCAGCCTGTTGCCTGTTTTTGTACAGCCTGAGACTTAATGGTTTTTATATTTTTTACATGGTTGGGGAAAAAAGTCAAAATAATAATATTGCAACATGTACAAATTATATGAGGTTCCAATGCCATGTCCATAAATAATTACCAGAATACAGCCATACCATTTATATACTGTGTATGGCTGTTTTTGTACTACAACAGCAGAGCTGAAAAGCTGTGCAAAGCTGAAAATATTTGCTTTCTGGTCCTTTACATAAAACGTTTGCCAGCCCCCGATATATACTGCTATATAATGTGATCCTCACAACGGCCCTAGGCGAAGCAGAGCTGAGGCTAATTCCTGGGTCCTCTGACTTCTACTGCACACAAAAGCAAGTGGCACAAATGTCAGCGTGTGACACAGCATGTAGGAGTAATATGTGGAACACACGTTCCCTTAGAGGTACCGGTTTCCTATTTGGGGGAAGGTGTTTTCTCTTTTTCTTTTTTCTTTTTTTTTTTTTTGAGGCAGAGTCTCGCTCTGTCGCCCAGGCTGGAGTGCAGTGGCCGGATCTCAGCTCACTGCAAACTCCGCCTCCCGGGTTCACACCATTCTCCTGCCTCAGCCTCCCGAGTAGCTGGGACTACAGGCGCTCGCCACCTCGTCCGGCTAGTTTTTTGTATTTTTTAGTAGAGACGGGGTTTCACTGTGTTAGCCAGGATGGTTTCGATCTCCTGACCTCGTGATCCGCCCGTCTCGGCCTCCCAAAGTGCTGGGATTACAGGCTTGAGCCACTGCACCCGGCCGAGGTGTTTTTTCATAAAATGTTTTATGGCAACACTCTCACAGTAACGTCAAGCCTCATCTACTGTACAGACAAGCTCAATGTCCTATTGTAGTAATAAATAATTAATCTGATCACTGTGTTTGAAGGTCAGAGATTATCTTGGGTTTTGAGTAATGGACTATCATCGGCTCTATGCTGCCCCCTGGTGTGAGCCTATTCAGCTCCCTCTGAAGGAATTCCAGCCCCAAAACCAACTCTCCTGGCTGCTCCACCCACAGCTCCTTCCACCATCCCAAGCCCTGCCCCTCACCCCACCCCTACTCCCTGTGGAAGTTGATCCAGCCAAAGACAAGACAGCCAAATGATACGAGGGCAGCTAGGGAGTATGTAACATCATTAAGGAGCCCTTGCAAAAGAGGTGTGCTCAACATAACTGGGGGTATTTGGTTTTTCTAGACAGTAGCAGAGGGGCTACAGGGAAATCAGGTAAAGTATTTTCAAGGCTAGTCTGGAAAGGCAATCAAACACCTCTCTCAATTATAAAACAGAAATCCTCTGGGTGTGATTAACAAACCCACTCTCAAACCAGTGGGCTGATCAAAGTTAGTCACTCCATACTAGAAAAGATTAGCTTTTCAGGGCTGGGCGCAATCATGCCTGTAATCCCAGCACTTTGGGAGGCCAAGGCGGGCAAATTACCTGAGGTCAGGAGTTCGAGACCAGCCTGACCAACCTGCAGAAACCTCGTCTCTACTAAAAATACAAAATTAGCTGGGCCTGGTGGCGCATGCCTGTAATCCCAGCTACTCGGGAGGCTGAGGTAGAAGAATCGCTTGAACCCGGGAGGCGGAGGTTGCAGTGAGCTGAGATCATGCCATTGCACTCCAGCCTGGGCAACAAGAGCGAAACTCCATCTCAAAAAAAAAAAAGAAAAGATTAGCTTTTTTTCTTCCATAAAACTGCAGTCTATTTCCTGGGGCCTAGCCAGCACCAAACCCTGCTTTCCACGGAAGCCCATGGAGGCTGATGTCGTAACAGCATGGACAGACTTTGACAAACTGGGGGATAAGGCCATAGAGCACGAGCCACAGAAGGCAGGACACTGACCCTCTTTCTTCAGCTTCCCAGCTATCACAGCAAGGGCAGGGCAGTGGGGGGACAGAGAGGCTGGGGCAGGGAACCAGAAACCAGCAAGAACTCTGGACCTGCCACTTGCATGAGGTCTTTTCATCTCAATGAGGCTGTTTTCTTACTGGCAAAGGGGAGTTACAATGCCTACCTCCCAGAACTGTTCTAAGGCTTGGCTAAAATAAGAGATGCAAAGTATTTCACATATAGTTGGTGCAGAATACATCTCCTCAAAGAGCAGCCTGTGCTATTTTTTCCTTTTTGTGGGGAAGGTAAAAAGAAAGGTATTATATCCATTTTATTGCATTCAAACACTGGGCCCTTCCAAATGACATTTCTAAGGCTCAACACTGTGCAGAAGAGACCATGAAAACCAAGGCATCGGCAGGGAGATGAGGCGTGTATCACTGCAGCCAGAACTCCCTGCACTGTTATAAGAAGGAGGTGAATAGTCACTCATAGCTATGGTGAATGGGGATACAGGAAGCAAATGAGCTGTAACTCAGTGATCCAGTGTCTGTGGAAAGGGGACAGAGAAGCCTGACGGCTCCAGAGAGCACTCTCTTGCTAGGAGTACTGTGCAAGGAAGCTGCTGTGCAGTCTTATCTCTTCTTCTGTGTTCCAAGGTGACTAGCTCATTTATGGAGGGTCACAAGCCCTGCATGCTACTAAGATCAGCTTAGAATAATATACGTTTTAAGAATAAAAATAAGGAAAGCCCCAAGACACCATTTGCCCTCCAGCAATTTCAACCTGCTGTTCTTGTTGCTACCACTTTCCTTGCCTACTAAAGCAAGGCTGTTACTATAGCAACCGAATCTCCAGCGTGGGCCCCGGGGAAGGTCAGTTTACCACTCTAAGCCTCTAAGCGAGGAAGGGGCTGGAATAGTTTAAGAGTCCTCCAGAGCCAGTTAGGATTTCAGATGCCCCAGCCTTCTAGGAGGGATCAGGTACGATGCTGGGGCTATGGAGGGAAACACAGGGTTTCCAGGGAACTTCCAACCCAGGCTGTGACACACTGCAGAGGAGTTTCCAGCCGACATGGAACCTAGAGCTGTCCATGCTAGGAAATGAGGCCATGAGCAGGGGTGGCAAACCAGTGACTGTGCATGTGTGCATGCAGCCTCTGCCTGCATTATCTCCCTGCATCTGGAACAGGAGGGTCTACCACCACCCCTGTATGACTGAGGAGTTAGCTGAGGTTCAGGGAGACAAAGGTCTGTGGGCCAGTTCACACAGCTAGAGGACAAGAGCCAGGATTCCATCTCAGGCCTTCCCTTCCTCAAGGCCTGCGCTCTGCAAAACTAGAAGCAGTGCAAGAAGAGAACACCTGTTGGATGCCAATGTGCCACCAGTGCTATGCTCACTCTTACCCCCAACAAAAACCCACAGAGGCAGGTGCTACCTCCATCTTCTGAACAAGAACGTTTTGCCCAGGGTCACACAACTGAGGGCTGAGCCTTTATCCCTTCCCTGGGTGTTGGCACAGTGCTGTGAGGGAAGCACAGGAGATCAGCAGAGGCCGCAGAGGGGCAGGGGAAGGTCTGAGGACACTCACCACTTCCTCTATGGCTGCGCTGTCTCCCAGCAGCGGCTCCTCGGCCAGCAGGGACAGCACCAGCCCTTTGACGCAGTGAGTATACAGGTTCATCCTCACGAGCTCCACGCAGGACTCTGCTGGTGTCAGCCTGGAGTTGATTCCATCTGCAGAGGGGCCAGCACCCTGACAGTTTGCTGAGCCTGAACTGCATTCCGGACCGGGGGCTGCGTGGCTTCCACAGAACCCATCAACATCTTGATCCAGGCCTTGTTCTCCTGTGGAAAGCTTGTTTCCTCTCTGTCCTGGATCGAAATGAGGCAATGACAAGGGCCTGCGGGTCCTTCTGGGGAGAGGGTCTGCTCTGGGAACGGGGGCTTGGCTGCTATAGCCAGGACGGTCTTCGAGCTGCTCTTGGGCTCCAGGCTGGGTGAGCATCTCAGGAGCGGAGGGAGAGTGCAGGCTGCTGATGGCTGTGTCCTCAGGAGGCGTGGGTTCCAGGCTGCTGGAGGCGCTGAGAGATGCCTTGCAGTAAGGAGCCCTGCCATCTGGGACAGGCACATGTAGGGAGGTAAAATGACCTGAGGACGTGCCTACTTCCTGAGCCTCTGGAATGTGGATTTCAGACAAGTCAAGTTCCTCTTGGAGAAAGACGAGTTCCTTCCCCAGGGAGCAGCTAAGGCCAAGAACCTCGTCCCTGGCAGTGCTGTGCAGTCCTGTGGGCCTGATGCTCTCCAGATCACGGCCAGGCAAGCATCCGTTCTCCTTCCTGCCATCTGGACAAGCTTTGTCAGGGGATCCGGGCTTTGGGGGGGTCCAGGCCATGGATTCCACATGGCCAGTGGCGTTTTCTTTCAGGGCAGATGTACTCCCACCCTTTGGATGGTGCTGGGCTGAACCATCCTGGAATCCTGCTGGAGATGCTGGAGACCTGGCAAATGAGAGATGTGAGGAAGGGGCATGTCGACAGATTGCAGAGCAAGTGCCCTTCCACAGTGAGGACTAAAGCACAGGCATCAAGGACAAGGTAGTGCCTGAGGCCACAGAGCCTAAGAGGCCACTGGAGTTAAATCACAGGAGTAAAAATACAGAAACATCTGGCCCTCCGGGCTTCACGTAGTGACACCAGGCTCACCTACTGAAAATGGCAGAGCCCACTGAATAAGACTGACCCACATTTGGAAGGTCTCCTATGCATCAGGCCCTATACTAGGTGCTGTATATATACTATTTCCAAGTGTCACGATGAACTCACGAAAGGGATACTATTGTGTCTGCCTTTCAGATGAAAAAAGTGAGGCTGAGGCAGGGAATGGACTTGCCCAAGGTCCCATAGCTGGTAAGAGATCTGGGATGTGAAAGCCAATATCATCTCACTATGCCACTCTGTTTCTTAACAAACTCAAGATCCAGATGCTCCCTTACAAGACAGGGCATGGGGGAGATGGAATTAAGGAAGCATGGGATGTATCAGAGGTTTGTTTTTTTAACAAATCATGCAATGGGGTCCCTCAGGTGTGGTGTAAGGATAACCCTCTGTGCACTCCCTTACCTTGTCATCTGTTCCACTGGGAACTCATGGAGACTAATGGCTTCCTCTTTGGTCACAAAAACAGGAATAATCTGGACATTCGGGGGCAATGATGCTCCTGGAATTGCAAAGCAACATGAACAGGGCTTTCCCCCAAGGCAGAGAGGGCAGGGGGCAATGACTGCACTGGCGTGATGCATCTAACCCACACACCAGCTCTGAGATGCATCCGACCCATGCACCAGCTCTGAGATGCATCTGACCCATACACCAGCTCTGAGATGCATCCAACGCACATACCAGCTCTGAGATGCATCCGACCCAGGCACCAGTTCTGAGATGCATCCGACCCACACACTGGCTCTGAGATGCATCCAACACACACACCAGCTCTGAGATGCATCCAACACACACACCAGCTCTGAGATGCATCCGACCCAGGCACCGGTTCTGAAAGGGGTGCTGTGAAGGCATTCCACAGCCCAGGACACAGGTTGCCAAACTGTAGCTCAAATTCCTGGGCCCAATAAGGAAAGAGTCCCTGCAGGCAACATGACTCCCAGCTTTGGAGAAGGAAGATGTTCAGAGGGAAAGGTTGAAAAGCACTTTTAAAATAAAATCTAAGCTAAGAAAGGGATCTGCTCCAACTTAGGCTTCAGAATAAATTGAAGTAACTCTCCTGAGGATGCCTCCACATCCTGCAAAAGGTCTTTCTGTCAGTCGCTGTTTATCTTTACCCTCTCCCAACCACAATCCCCTGGCACTTGACCGAGCAGTCTCACAATATGAAGTTAAGGAGGGTCTGAAAGCAGGAATTTGACAGGCATGCCTAAAATCATAGCTTTACTGTTAGGGTTCCGGTTCTGGTGGGTAACTCGATTCTTGAAGCCCTGTTACATCCATTTTCCTAATCTTATGAGCAGAGGAAACAAACATGCGGATGGCTCGGCCCATGACATAACTTGTACAGGGACAGGTAGCATAAAAGACCGCCGTTCTCAAGAGGCAACCATGTGCCTCAGTACTTACCATGTTCCTGCGGGGCACCCCCTCCCATACGGAGTCTCTGAAAACAAACACACACAGAAGTTGGCGCTGGGCACCACATTCTCCTCTTGACCTAACCATCAGGAATTTGCTGTGCCATCTGTTCATAAAACTTAGCCAGGCCCAGAAAGCTTGTCCCAACCACATGCTAAGAGCCAAGCAGATGGAACAGAAGCTCCCCCAAGCTGCTGGCCCCCACTATGGCTGGGATGAAGCAAGAACCTAGGCCCCCACAGGCTTCAAGGCAGCAGCTCCACCCAAACTCACGTCACACTCTATGTTCTGATTTTCTCAGACTCTCCCTTCTGGGAATAAAATCGAAGATTCGTGTTCTCTTTCACACCTCTGGGGAACTCATTCTAGAATACGGTCACATCTGCCACAGCCCCAATGTAGAATTCACATAAATTCCATTATAATAAAAATGTCAAAGTACTGTGACTCTCACTATTAAGGACGTGACCTAAACAAAATGCTATACCAGATCTCTCGTTTGTTCTGATTCACAATCAAGGCCTGAAACCTGATGATTTTCTCAAAAATGAAAACATCTCTCATCTCAATCTGAGGGTTCCAAAAGAACCCACCAAAACCAACCAAACCAAACCAGAACTGCTCTTCCAGCCAAAATGACTTTCAATCTTAGAATTATATGGTGTTCTTTCTTTTCTTGTGATTTTTTTAAAAATCATGCTTTAGATTACTAAGCCTAACCTCAGTTTACTCTAGACAAAGCGTTGAAACAAACAACAAAAAAGTACATACAATCCCTCACCCCCAAGCTAGTACTATTAATATTGGGTATTTTTTCCTTAAGCCTATGCATTTTTTATACTTTTGAGACCACAATATATAAAATTCCATATTTCTGCTTAAAACAGTAACATGCAATTCCTGCCATTAAAACATCTTTGGCCATTTTAAGCGGCTGATTAAAATTTTATGAAGGTTTAAGTGATATGAGTCAATTAATCATTTACCTACCTTAGACCAGTAATTAGTAAACTCTCTGTGTAAAAGACAACACAGTAAATATTTTTGGCTTTGCAGGGCATATGGGCTCTGTCCCACCTACTCAACTCTGCTATTATAGCTCAAAAGCAGCCAAAATAAAACTTCATCTGTAGGCAGGTGGCCCACAGGCCATAGTTTGCCAACTCCTACCTTAAGCATTCAAGTTGTGTCTGATTTTTCACTTTCATAAAGCTTGTCGTGATCAAGTTTTGAGTATAAATTGTTTTCAGCAGTTACATTATTTCCTTCAGATATATTCCTAGAAGTCAAATTATTAGGAAACAATAAAGGGCATCCTTAACGTTCTCATTATCAAAACGTTTCCCAGAAAGGTTGCTCAAATTGACACCTACAGCAACAGTGGATGAGGAGGCTGACTAGAGCCCCACCAGCATTTCACAGGCCTGCTCATCTAATAAGTGTAAAAAGAGAGTCTCATGATAACACTGGAAACCACAGCTTCATACACAAAAGAAAAAAAGGACTGGAAGGAAATACGCCAGATGCTGGCAGTGGTTATCCCCGTACAGTTCAATCATGGGCAATTTTATTCTCAATGAGCATGAATGACTTTTTTTTTCAATATAAAAACAATTAAATAAATATAAAATGGAAGTATTTTAGAAGAGTTTGTTTTCCTTATTTTTTTTATTTTTATTTTTTGAGACAGAGTCTCCCTCTTGCTACCCAGGCTGGAGTGCAGTGGTGCGATCTTGGCTTATCTCAACCTCCACCTGCCGGGTTCAAGCCATTCTCCTGCCTCAGCCTCCCGAGTACAGGATTACAGGTGTGCACCACCACACCCAGCTAACTTTTGTATTTTAAATAGAGACGAGGTTTCATCATGTTGGCCAGGCTAGTCTTGAACTCGTGACCTCAAGTGATCTTCCCGCCTCAGCCACCCAAAGTGCTGGGATTATAGGCGTGAGCCACTATGCCTGGCCCCCTAAATCTTTCTAAAGACACACCCTTTACAGTCTGTCTCTGAAAAGTCTTAACATCTCCCTGACATAAAGAGATACCAAATTCTAATGGAAAGTCGAATTCTCACAGATTTACTTGGTTTGAAGGAAAAAAAACTACCCAAGCCTAGCTTGTGGAAGAAAACATTTTCTTTCAGCCTCGCCAATGGCTTCATTATTGAGGAGGGCTCGGGGTCCTCACAAGCCCGAGAGAAACAACTGCTCTCTGCTCCTGATCCCTCCAGCCTCAGGCTCAGTGACCGGTGCTCTGGGGGATGCCATCCAGTCAGGTGGGTGCACTTTACAATACCTGCTCCTGAGGTGCTGTTCGGTGAAGCAGAACCTTGGCAGTGAGGGAGGGCGGGAGCTGAGTGCTGACAATCCTAGGAAGTCACACACAGAAAAATAACACCATGAGAAGAAATACACCAAAACACCGAATTTTAAAAGTGCCTAACAGCCTGTGTTGACGAGGATCTTGGGGACTTGGCTGGTGGGAGTTTCAACTGGTAAAACCCTTACAGAGGGCACTCTGGTAGTTCCTGCCAACATTTAAAATATCCAAACACTTTGACTCAGCTTGTACCAAGATGTATGCGTAAGAATATTCATTACACGGAGAATGGTAAAAACAATTAAAAAATGAGTAAACCACCAAAATGTTCATCAACAAGAGAGTAAAGCACAACACAGCCAGAATCCCAAAAAGTGTGCAGCCCTCATAAGAATGAGGTGGACCCATATGAACTAGTAAATAAATCCTCACTATATGCATTGAGAAACCATGTGATCCTATTTAAGGAGATAGCAAAAATAAACAAAATCAACATATGCAGACATGTACTGGTGGGCACAAACACACAGAAAGAGCAAGATGCCCACCAAACTGCCAATGATGAGGACAGGTTAAGAGTGAGGGAGAGGCTGGGCACAGTGGCTTACTCCTGTAATCACAGCACTTTGGGAGGCTGAGGTCGGAGAATAACTTAAGCTTAGGAGTTTGAGACCTCCACAAGCAACATAGTGAGATCCCATCTCTACAAAAAAAAAAAAAAAAAGTAAAAAAAATTAACCAGGTGTGGTAGCATGTGCTTGTTGTCCCAAGCTGAGGTGGGAGGATCACTTGAGTCCAAGAAGTCGAGGCTGTAGTAAGCTGTGTTTATGCCACTGCACTACAGCCTGGGCAACAGAGCAAAACTGTGTCTCAAAAACAAACAAACAAAAAAAAACAGTGAGGAAGAAAAAAGGGGGGTTTTAAATTGTGCTCTGTGTGTTCCTCTATTGATTGATTTGTTTACAGTGAAAATGTATTCACGTATTAGCTATATAATTTTTTTTTTTTTTTTTTTTTTTTG
>NC_045452.1:7861844-7963136 GCF_002776525.5 Piliocolobus tephrosceles
GTGTTAGCCAGGATGGTCTCGATCTCTTGACCTCGTGATCCACCCGTCTCGGCCTCCCAAAGTGCTGGGATTACAGGCTTGAGCCACCGCGCCCGGCCAGCTATATAATTTAAATACAGGCTGAGTGCAGTGGCTCATGCCTATAATCCAAGCACTTGGGGAAGCTGAGGATTGCTTGAAGCCAGGCGTTTGAGACCAGCCTGGGCAACACAGCAAGACCTCGTCCCTACAAAAAAGAAAAGACAAATATATATATTTAAGAAACACAAAATGGGAAAAGGGGAAAAAAATACTCTCTTTGGTGGGTATGTTGCTGACGAACTTGGAAGTCCCACAACTGATTCAGAACCATCATGATAAGAACCAGAGCAAGGAAGAAGAGTGCAAAGCGCACCAGGGTCTATGCTCGGTTCTTCTGCATCTGTCATCTTATTTCATTCTTCACAAGGGATGTCTATTTCCCAGAAGAGAAAATTGAGGCTAAGCAACTCACCCAAGGCCACATGGCTGGCAAAAGAAGGCAGGATCTGGGGCACAGCACAATGGCCCTGCCTGCCCTGGGCTGTGAGAACAAACCCTCCATGAGGAGAGAGGCCTCAGATGACCTAGAGGGGCTCTTGGGCACTCAGACTCACGAAGAGGCCCTCCAACTACATGAAGAAGGCCAACCAAGACACAGGCCCAGCCAAGAGGCTGGAAGGCAGCTGTATAAGGGCCTGTAATTCAGGCTGCTTTGCAGAACTGAGCCGAGGTAAGCACACCAGGGCCTCTGGGCAGCAGGAGGAGGGAGGGCCACAGCAGGCCCCTTCCATGCCTCTTGACTTACAGTGCTGGCTGCTGGCAAAGCTGGGGACTCTGCATCAGCATTCTGCAGACTGACAACTATTCCAGCATGTCCTATACTGAGAATTATAGGGATTCCTTGTATATTCTTAACTCTTTTCTGAACACAACTATTTCCAATTTCTCAGCTTTGCTCAAAGACCAGTACACACCTGTCTTTCTAAACTACCTGATACTAGACAAAACCAGCCCATTTGGAACTGGCCAGAGACTGAGCTCCCTACCATGATCTGGAGGTGGCTGATGGTCAGTTGTGCAGCAGGGGAATGGGGCTGGAGGAGAGGGGTCTGGAGTTACTCACAGTCCTTTATAGAGGATGCAGCCAGCGAGAATGTGAGGCGAGCGCTGGCAGGTCTGCAGAATGCGGGCTGCCTTCAGCAACAACAGGGGCTCCACCTGTGCAGGGCAAGAGGCATCATGGCCACCCATCAGCATGCTCACAATCAGGAAGGGAGAAAAGGGGAAAGGGTTGTACAGAACAGCTGGACAGGGTGTAACTCAAAGCCTGGAAAAGGAGAATGCATCACACAGTAAAACCTGTGCCATGGCTTGGGACTATTCTACCTCTCTATACCCAGAAATTCTGACACCACTAAATGCCAAATTCTTAGAACAAGGAGGCCTGTCCAGAAGCTAGAAGGTGCAGCAAATATGGCATATGTACTATATGCACTGAGAAACCATGTGATCCTATTTAAGGAGATAGCAAAAATAAAATCAATATATGCACACATGTACTGGTGGGCACAAACACACAGAAAGAGCAAGATGCCCACCAAACTGCCAAAGGGGTCAGAGTAGGTGGCCTGGGAGACCCTATCTACACTGACAATGCTAAGACCTGATGGCAGCAGAAGAGGAGGGTGTATCCTATAAATACACGTCATGGTACCAGGCGAAACCCACCTACCCTATCCTCCACCTTCCTTCTGAAGCACAATCCCCATGGTGATACAGGTGGCCTGATGTCTGACCAGGTTCCATGACTCTATTCCATCACAAAAAATGAAAACATCATGCTCTTTCACTCGGGGAAATATGCCTCAGTTCCACCTTCCTTGTATGGAGTCAGTGGCCTAGAAGTCCCTAAAAATACAAGAAAAGCATCTGGACCTGGTCAGGAAGAGCCAGCAATAGCCAGCAGCCTCCTCAGACTTCCACCTGCCAGCTAGAACCAGCAAGTATCCACCAGCTGTTAGAACTAGTGTTAATGGAGCCTCTGGAGCTGCTGACACATTAAGAAATTTATTCTTCATAGCCTCAAGACTGTGCTCCGTCCCAGCCAGCCATTCTATAAAGCTTTGGGGCCAGCTGCAGGAAGTTTTCCAGAATGGAGCAGGGAAAACCCTTCCCCATGTCTGGTGGAGTCATGCTCTGTGAAGGCTGAATCACAGCGCCACACCCCTGCTACAGGGACACTATTTACTACTGCAGTGAGACACAGGACAGGGTTGTGAGTCAGGGCCCAGGTAGCTGCCTCTTAATGGGGCAGCACAGGTGGTCAGGCCAGCCACACAAGCAGCCTCGGTTTCACTGAGTGTTAACCGCAAACGGAGTGGCTCGGAGATACAAAAACGGTTCCCAACCAGTCTCTCAAAGACAGCAACCGTGTGTTTGAAATGTTCATGCTGGGCATTTTTGATGATGAGAATAACTAGATCATATGGTAAGAATATAAAGAGAGAAGGCCTTCAGATTACTGAGTTCAACACTTCTGAGGCATGAACAAAACAGTAATTCCCTTTACTGAGCATTTACTTGGTGTCATTTGAGGTACGGCTTCACTTGACCATCAAAACAGTTCTAGAAGGCAGGTATGCTGACACCATTCTCTGGAAAAGGGAAATAAGGCTGAGAGGTGACATGCCTTGTCACGGCCCTGCCTGGGAAGTGACATTCTACTCACTTTTCTAGATACAGTTCACTTCGGGAATATTAAAAAGTATCCGGAAGTCCTAATCTTACATATAAAATGAATAAGGAGGATGAAAATGTTACTTTAGTTTGGTCCAAGTTCCAGAGGGAATTGAAAATCTTATGCAGATCACTGGTGTTTTTCAGAATTTGTTCGATGAAGCTGTCCCACTCCGTGCTCAGTTCTTCCTGAGAACAGTTCTAAAACAGAAAGAGCCTCAGGTCAATATCTGAGATTTTGAGGGACAGACTCTTTGGCCAGAGTCCCAGCTACCTCAAAAATTATTCCTCACACAGGAAACTGACCAGAAGGGAGGACCTGTTTTAAACCTACCCAATCACGGATCCACCTGCCAGGTGGGGTGGCAAGCAGGGCCTGTGCTTTCTAAACATCCCAGAGAGGAGAAGAGGATAAACATTTGGAATAAATGTGACCTATGTCACTAGGCCCAAAGGCATATGACGGGGCTCCGAGAGCCCCTGACCCTGTCCCCGGACACAATGTGTTTATAGGAAGTATAACAGACCCCAGAGTAAGTGCTGCATTCTGGCAACATCGATTTTTATAAAGAGGCCCAATATAAGACTCCTCAACCCCATACTTGTACCTCATAAGCTAGGGAAACAGGTCCATTGTAAAAATTAAAGAATCCAATTAGCTGATCCAGAAACCTCTTGCAGCTGACATCAGGGAGCTCCACAGCACAGCCCAGCACCTGTAAAGAGAGAAACCAGAAGACAAGCATTTTCCTTCTCTTTGAGTCCAAGCCCAGAATCCTGGCATCCAGGGCTCTCAATTACCTGACTTCACTGGCCCATTGAAATTGATCTTCTATTATCTGAGTCCACACCCTCCATTCTGGCCAAGTTAATCTCCACAGACAAGTAAGTTCTGTACCTCAATTCATGTTGCCCAATCTCAAACGTCCTCTTCCTTATTGTTCATTTCCCCAGAACTTACTCATAACCTTCAGTGCCCACCAGATTTCAGTATCTCCATGAGGTCTGTTCTATTAACTCGAGCCAATAATGCTGATCTTTCTTCTGACCCTTGCATTGTTAGGACTGTTATTTGGACAGTGGATGTTTAATCTGGATTCCATTACAAACAATGGACAGGACTCAAACATCCATCATGTCTCTCCAGCTGGATGGAGTGCTTTAAGAGCAAGAACTGACTGCAATCTTCCCAGCTCTAGATCTCCAAAATGCTGAGTGTAGTGGTTAGTTCTATAGGAGATAAATACTTGGCTGGGTACGGTGGCTCATGCCTGTAATCCTAGTACTTTGGGAGGTTGAGGCCGGTGGATCACAAGGTCAAGAGATCGAGACTATCCTGGCCAACATGGTGAAACCCCGTCTCTACTAAAAATACTGGGCGTGGTGGTGGGCGCCTGTAGTCCCAGCTACTCGGGAGGCTGAGGCAGAAGAATCGCTTGAATCTGGGAGGCAGAGGTTGCAGTGAGCTGAGATGGCGCCACTGCACAGCCTGGCAACAGAGCAAGACTCCGTCTCAAAAAAAAAAAAAAAAAAAGTGCTTGCTGAGTTAGAAAGTAATCTGGTCATACGTTTAAAGAGTCTGAAAAAGTTCCTATTACTTGATGTAATAATTCTACCTCTCGGAATCTAAGGGAATCATCAGATATTTAAACTAATAAACCCTGACAGAAAACAAATAAACAAAAATTCCCTCTGAATGTAAGCTACAGTAGCACAAGGATCTTTGCTTTCTTCCCAGATGTAATCCAAGACCTTACGACAGTCTGGCGTGTAAGAAGTGTTCAATTCTTCCAATTGATAAACAGACCGAATGCAATTCCAATCATAATCCCACCAGCTTTTCTTCAGAAACCGATAAACTGATTATACAACGAAAACACAAAGAACCTGAAATATCCAAAGCTATCTTGAGAAAAGAATAAGGTTGGAGGACTTATACTATCTGGTATCAAGACTTACTATAAAGCTACAGAAGTCAAGACAGTGTGGTACTCACACATAATCTTCAAAAAGATCTGTGGAAAAGCCAAAGAGAGTCCAGAAATGGACCCACACTTAAAAGGTCATCTGATCTCTGGTAAAGGAACCAAAGGGAAATCCAACAGGGAAAGGAAAATGTTTTCAACAATGATGCTGGAAGAACTGATTATCCAGGTGGAAAAAAAAAAAAAAGGTCCTTGACCTCTACTCACACCATTCACAAATATTAACCCAAAGTGGATTACAGATCTAAATTTAAAAGCTAAAACTATAAAATTCTTACAAAAATGAAAAAGGGAGACTATCTCCTCCAATGGCAGTGGTTTTTTCAGGGAGGACACAGAAAGCAATAACCATACAAAGATAAAATTGATAAGTCAGACTTCATTAAAATGAAAAATTTCTGCTCATCAAAAGACATCAAGAAAATTAACAGGCATGCCACAAACTGGGAGAAATTATTTTAAAAAGATGTATCTGACAAAGAACTGGTATCTAAGATATAAAAAAAACTACAATTAAAGAAAAAACCCAATTTAAAAAATGGGCAGGGCTTTGGACACTTCGCAAAGGAAGCTATTCAAGTGGTCATTAAGCACATGAAAAGGCCTCAGTATCATTAGTCATTAGGGAAGTGAAGATTAAAACCACAATAACATACCACTGCACATCCAGCAGAATGGCTAAGATGAACAGACTGTCAATCTCAATGCTGACGAGGATGTGGAGTAACTGGAATTCTCAAACATTGTTGGTAGGAATGTAAAATGGTACAATTTGGGGCTGGGTTACAGTGTCTTGCGCCTGTAATTCCAGCACTTTGGGAGGCCAAGGTGGGAGGATTCCTTGAGCTCAGGAGTTCAAGATCAGCCTGGGCAACATGGTGAAACCCTGCCTCTAGAAAAAATTTTAAAAATTAGCTGGGCATGGTGGTGCATGCCTGCGGTCCTAGCAACTCAGGAGGCTGAGTTTGGGAGGCGGAGGTTGCAGTAAACCAAGGTCGCATCTCAGCACTCCAGCCTGGGCAACAGATTGAGACCCTGTCTCAACAACATAAAATAAAAACAATTTGAATTAATGGGAGGGTAAAGGAATGAATAGATAGGTAATAAAACAACTATAATAAAATGCTAATTGTAGAATTAAGGAGGTATATGAGTATTCACTGTAAAATTCAACAGTTCAGTACGTTAAAAAATTTTCGTAATAAAATGCTGGAAATAATACCTACAAAGTTGAATACAGCATTCCACACTTCAGCATCCCTTTACCTCAGGAAGCCTTAAAATAAATGTAGCCATGAGAAACAGCACTTTAGATTATACGCTACTATTAGAATGTAAAGGAATGATTTTTATTTATTTATTTTTTTTAAGACAGGGTCTCACTCTGTTGCCTAGGCTAGAGTGCAGTGGCAATCATGGCTCACTGCAGCCTGAAACTCCTAAGCTCAAGCAATCCTCTCTTCAGCCTCCTGAGTAGCTAAGACCACAGGCATGAGCCACCACACCTGGTTAATTTTTTAATTTTTTTGGTAAAGCGGGGTCTTACTATGTTGCTCAGGCTGATACCGAACTCCTAGACTCAAGCAATACTCTCTTTTATTTTTTTAAATGGGTTCTCTGAAACCTAACACATATCTATCAGTGTTTTTTCTGGGTCACTTACCCAGTAAGTGTAGAGAGTATGGAGAAGAAAAGATGACGATAAAAACTCAATTTACAACACAGAGTAAACAGAATTTCCACAAGTTGGCCTAAGTCTTTGAAAGGAAAGGAGAAACTAGCCATGTGCATTGCAGGATATGTTAGAAATGTTTTGGAGAACACTCAACAATGATGGGCAGATGCAGAGAGTACCACAGGAAGCGAGGGTGATTACTAAACACAGTACATGGATGCGGTGGTTGGGGGGATAATTCTAAATTCAAGACTCAGAAACAGCGTAACTTCCTAAACTTATCATTGCAACACTTCAGCACTGATTCTGCCTATTCAACTTACCCAAAGGTAATCTCCATCAACTTTTATGGCAAACTTCAGTTTTCTCAGACGAACAAGAGTAGGAGGAGAGTCAGAAATGTCAGAAACACAGCGGACAACTCCAGCAATCTGTCCACAAAGCAACTCCTGTTGGTCAAGCAGGGTCTGTGGGAAAGGAGCACATTCCAGATAAGAAGCTGAAATTCTTGAACTCTCGCATCATTTCTTACAGCATACTGAAGTCTGCAAGCCAAATCCAGTCTGTTGCCTGTTTTCCTATGACCCGTAAGCTAAGAATGGTTCTTAAACTTTTTAAAGGTTACAACAAAGAAGAATATGTGATTGAGACCTTACGTGCCTTGCAAAGCCTAAAATATTTACTGTCTGGCCCTTTACAAAGTTTGCCAACCCCTGCCTGAGATGACTTAACTCTAAGAGAACACCGAGCAGGAACACATGAGATGACTGCACAGAACTGCATTTCTGTTGCTAGGATTATAGGCATATGCTTAGCAGAAGCATGAGCCTTTCACTCCTACTCAAATCTCCCACACAGAGTGGCCAGAGTGACCCAGATTAACCCCAACTATCTATGTCAGAGCACGGTCACAGGAGGGAAAATACAGAATCTCCTAATCAACCTTAGTCTTAACTAAAGCACAGGACAGCCAGACAGGATGGGCTGCACAGGAAATGTACACAGCACCCATGAAGAATTCTTACCTAGAAAACTGAGCTTGAATCTAACCAAGGCTCTAGATCTTACTACTAATGTAAAGGAAATACAGTGGATAGGAGACATTAAATGACACCACCACGAGAAACAAAGCAGCCAAATCTAGAGTGTGGGACATTCTAACACTCTACTACACATATGACCTGGTTTCTTCAATAATTCAATGGCATGGAGGAGGGGGGAAAAGATGAGTGGCTGGGTGAGGACTGTTATTAAAAGGACTTAAAATACAAAATAACCAAATAGAATATGTGGATGCTGTTTGGATCCTTATTAGGAAAAAGAGAAAGAGATGGAAGGATGGAAGGATACGTGGATGGAAGGAAGAAAGAGCAGAGTGAGTAACATTCAAGACAATATATTAGGCAAAATTTGAATATAGTCTGGGTATCAGGTAATATGAAGGAATTACTGTTACTAATTACTGTAACTTTTGTTAGGTGTGGTAATGTTTAAAATAATGCCCTTTTTAGTTAGAGATGTTGCTTGATACTGGTGAGATGATGCAACACCTTGAATTTGCTCCAGGAAAAAAAAAAAGAGAGAGAAGAGGAGGTTAAGATATGTCATATAAAATGGGCAAAGTATTACCGAGTGCGGTGGCTCACACCTGTAATCCCAGCACTTTGGGAGGCAAGTGGATCACGAGGTCAGGAGATTGAGACCATCCTGGCTAACATGGTGAAACCCCGTCTCTACTAAAAATTCAAAAATTAGCCGGGTGTGGTGGCAGGCGCCTATAGTCCCAGCTACTCAGAAGGCTGAGGCAGGAGAATGGCGTGAACCCGGGATGTAGAGCATGCAGTGAGCCGAGATTGTGCCACTGCACTCCAGCCTGGGCAACAGAGTAAGATTCGTCTTAAAAAAAAAAAAAAAAAAAGCTGGGCGCGGTGGCTCAAGCCTGTAATCCCAGCACTTTGGGAGGCCAAGACAGGTGGATCACGAGGTCAGGAGATCGAGACCATCCTGGCTAACACCGTGAAACCCCGTCTCTACTAAAAAATACAAAAAACTAGCTGGGCAAGGTGGTGGGCGCCTGTAGTCCCAGCTACTCGGGCGGCTGAGGCAGGAGAATGGCGTAAACCCGGGAGGCAGAGCTTGCAGTGAGCTGAGATCCGGCCACTGCACTCCAGCCTGGGAGACAGAGCGAGACTCCGTCTCAAAAAAAAAAAAAAAAAAAAAAAGGCAAAGTATTGATAATTGTTGAAGTTACTAATGGCACATGAGGGTTCATGATACTTGCCTCTCTGTTTTTGTATATGTTTGAATACAAACTTGTTTTTTTTTTTTTTTGAGATGGAGTTTCACTCTTGTCGCCCAGACTGGAGTGCAATAGTGCGGTCTCTGCTCACTCCAACCTCTGCCTCCCGGATTCAAGTGATTCTCGTGCCTCAGCCTCCCAAGTGGTTGGGATTACAGGAGCACGCCACCACGCCTGGCTAATTTTTGGATTTTTAGTAGAGACAGGGTTTCACCATTTTGGCCAGGCTGGTCTCGAACTCCTGACCTCAGGTGATCCACCCGCCTCAGCCTCCCAAAGAGCTGGAATTGCAGGCATATGCCACTGTGCCCAGCTGAATACTAACTTTTAAAAACTGAGCTGATCAAAAAATTGGGGGTAGAGGGAGGCAGACAAAAATCACGATGGAAATAGAAAGCTAAAGACAATGAAAGTGCTGAGCTGCCTGGAAATTTTAAGACCAGAACAACAAGAAATAGTACAACTAAGAATAAGACAGTAGAAATGTCATTGTCTGGATTAGCCAAACTGTCCCAATGTAAACCCTATACTTCTGAAAAGTTATCACTTGGAGGCACTGGGATCCCCACCGAACAATAAAATGCCATGTGGCTTACCTGGGAAGGATAAAAATAACAAATGCCAGCTCTTGTTGGATCGCCTTCTTCCTTTACCTTGGAACCATCATAAAGAAAAAAATAATTCCACCTGGCAAGAGAACAGAATGGAGCCATGTTTCCTTTCATCCAGTGATCACGGCATTTAAAACATAGCTTCCTATTTCCTAGCCCGAGGAAGGCTCATTACTGTGTTTGAAAGACTTCAGGTGGCCCCAGAGAAGAAAGAACCCCAGTAGCTACAAATTAGATAAAAATGTTCTGTAAGCGCAGGAAATTCAAACTAAAAATATGCCTCTATCCAGCCGTTAGACCATCTGCCAGAGAAGACATAAGTAGCTAGAAAAAAAATGAGGCGCCCACAATGACTGCTCTTATTTGAAACACTGAACCTTAACTATACAACCACATGGTCTGATACACTGTCTTTTAAGGCTCTGATAACAAAATAAGTTAAGGATGTATTAGATGCACTCCTCGTAAGTGCTGAACATAAAGATTTCCAGAAACAGCCCTTCTACCAGGAATTCATGCATTCACTTAAACACTGACTGAGGGCCCACAGTGAGCTCCGGGGTTGCTGAGCAAACACGCAGTTTCAACGCAGGATAGTGAGTCCATAAGTCCGTAACAGGGAAAAAACGGGGCCTGTGAGAATTTACAGAGAAACTCTGAACTCCTCTCTACCATGCCAAACCTCACCAAGTATCACTCAAGCACACTTGCTCATTAACTGTCTACTGATTCCGTCGGCCCAGAGATAACCTCTTTCTTCTGAATTTCCATGACCCTCTGTTCTTCCTCAAAGGCTCTTATAGACTACACTGCAGTATAACTATATTACTTAATGTTATTATCTGATTAGCTCTTTAAGACCATAAAACAAACACTTCAAAGGCTGGGCCTCAATTTTGTTTTGTTTTTACAGGATCTCACTTTGTAGCCCTGTAAGCTGGAGTGCAGTGGTGCAATTGCGGTTCAGTGCTCAACCTCCCAGGCTCAAGCCATCCTACTGCCTCAGCCTCCCAAGTAGCTGGGACTACAGGAGTGTGCCACCTTGCTCAGCTACTTTTTAAAAAAATTTTTGTAGAAATGAGTCTCACTATATTGCCCAGGCTGGTCTCAAATTCCTGGACTCAAACAATCCTGCCTTGGCCTCCCAAAGTGCTGGAATTACACGTGTGAGCCACCATGCCTGGCTGGACCTGTTTTACTTCTAAGTTTCTGAGAACACATTTATGAGACTATAACATAAAGCAGCAATGGGACCAATCTGTCATCTGCTCTCTTCTCCCCTGGATCTATGCCCTCTCTGAGGCCTCCCTCCATGGCTCCCACCTTGCCTTCCTGATGAAAAAGCACCAACTTGGCTGGGCACAGTGGCTCACACCTATAATCCCAGCACTTGGAGAGGCCTAGGCAGGAGGATTGCTTGAGCTCAGGAGTTCGAGATTAGCCTGGACAACACGGTGAAACCCCATCTCCACAAAAAAATAGACAAAATTAGCCAGGCATGGTGGAGTGAGCCTGTGGTCCCAGTTATTTGGTACGCCGAGGTAGGAGGATCACTTGAGCCTGGGGTGTGAGGCTACAGTGACCTGAGATCACGCCACTGCACTCTGGCCTGGACAACAGAGCAAGACCCTGTCTCAAAAATAAATAAATAAATAAAGCACCAACTTGGTCTCTGGCACTGTCCACTTTCCCAATACCTAGGGCTGGATGTATAAATGGCTGCAGAGTAAGCTTAGATCAAAAAGCCTCAAAAAAGTTTCACAGGCAACTCAGAAACTCCATGTGCACCCCATCCTCCCCTGTCCCCACGTTCTCTGGGTGAAAGCATCCCTGCTTGTGTGGGCACACAAAAGAAAACTTGAGTGTCATTTTGAACTGCACCATCTTTTTGACTTCCACATAAATAATCAGTCACTAAATCCTACTAATTCTAGCTAAACCTGCTTTTCACCTTCATCTCCTTCACAACTGATGTTTGCTAAACCTAATTATGGGAAAGGATTAACGTATTTAGGGTTGAGAAGGGAACCAGGTTTCAGACAGACATTGAGTAATACCCTTCAATACCCAATCTGGCCAAACCTCTCCACATGGTGTAATTCTCAACTGCAACCATACCTCATCTCTGCAAATTGAAGACTACAATACCCACATTATCATCAAAGCTGGCTGCACGATCAGGCTGTGGCTTATCTTTTCTACAATCTCCCAGCAATGCCAGATTCATTCAAACACTGGGAGAGGCTCGCAAGATTAAAACACGTTAGCTTCGGAGAGAAATGGCTCATGTGCTTGATTCAGCTGCTCTGAGGAAAGTGGTATTTTGTTATGTTAACCCCAAAAATCTATCCAACAGCCCAGTGAAAGCTATGCCATGGCAGGCCCTGCTACTCACCACGAGGCTGACTTTGTCTCTGTGGAGGTGGAGGTGGCCATCTACTTTGCAGTCATCCTCATCCTCTTCATTTAGGTTTTCTTTTCCAGTATCAGTTCTTTCTCCCCAGCTGTGACCGTTCCTTTATCTCCCAATCCAGCGAATCTGGATGTGGCAGGTTTCAGTATTTTCAGTCACCACTGCCACTTGGTTAGTTTTCACTCAGCATGGAAAGTACCACTTCCCTTCCTTGCAGGTTCTTCAGTTTCATGTATATTTCTATGCCTCTTACAACTCAGGGAGAAACTATAACAAAGAGAATCCTAGCAGAAAAGTCAAATTCATTTATCTGGTTTCCTGAGTGTCACTGTGGCTGTCTACAGAACTACCACTTCAAGCTCCTCTCCAGGAAAGCCAAACGTGGGAGATGCATGCTAGAGCTGGGATTCTAAAGAAATTTCTAGCTTGTCTAGCTCAAACCCATCGTGAAGATTCTATTAAAAGTTTTGAAGTTTCCAGTTCAAACATCAGTGCCTTGGCTCTGAAATAAACACAAGGAATAGATATTTCAGAAACTCGTGAGAGAGCATATGACCCAGCAGGATTAAACAAATGGTATATTTCAAAAGAGCTTTCTGTAAGGGTGACAATGATACTTCAAAATCAAAGAGGGAGGCTTGCAGAGACTTCAGAGTAAGGGCTTTAGTCTCTTGAACAGTTAAGGGAAACACACCACAAGCTTCACAGAAGATAAAATCAAATGATAGGGTGAAAATGCTCTAGGTGTGGACAGCTATACAAATAAACCAGTTGCTGTGTTAATAATGGAACCCAAATTAAGGAACTATCATCTTGACAGTCCAAAAGTAACCTGAACATGCAGAATTCCAGAGCGGGGCAAGTTTCTAAAAAATGAAAAGAACTTGATCAAATGGCTTTCAAACTTCCATGAGAGAAAGACAGTTCAGTGTATCATGGAATTTCAGAGTCGGAAGGAACCCTGGCATCATTTACTCTACTCTCCTGCACTCTTTTCCAAAAATTATCTTGGCTGTCTCTGCTTTACATCCTCCCGAAATACGTGGTTCTCTACGTTACATTTCTCTTTCCAACAAACTAAAATCAGCGTTCCCTATTTTACATCTGCCTCCCACTCGCTACCCTGGATAACACTCCGCAGGAAAACACAAAACAAGGTCTAATTCTTCCATGTGACAACCTCTTGGTCACTTCAAAACTACTGTCTCATTCCCACTGTCACTTTCTCCAAGCTTAATGCCCTAGCAACACGGTCTCAAATGCTTGCTCACCATTCTGCAATCTATGGCTACACAAATACAGTCTGTTAAAGTCTTGAATATTTGACGGCCTGTAAAATCTCTATCTCTTCTCAGCTCTAGATATTTTGGATTGGGCCTCCATAGGACTATACTCTTTGTACTCTATGGAGCATATTTGGGTGCCTGTGGAAGGGGTATCTCTGTTCCTGGAACCAAGACAGCAGCCTACAACTCCCCATCCCTTGTTTCCAGAGGACTGGGCCCTACACTACCGAGGTCCTCTCTTATCTCTGAAAGGTCCAAAAGAGACCATTAATGGCCCTGGCGTAGGGACAGACGTCGGAATGTAAGCATAAAAGGCTCTGGTAGCCTGGGAAGGGATAGTAACAACCTGGGGAAGGGGCCTCACTGGAGCAGCAGGGCTGGAAAACGGACGCTAATGGCTGGAGAAGGGCCAGGAAGCTGCTGGGCACAGACCCCGGGGCGCAGGCAGCGATGGGTAACAGCACGGGGGCTGTGCGGTGTCTGGCCCCACCTACTGGGAAATGGTGGGCGAAGGCCTAAGGATCAGGCGGGGTCGGGTCACGCTACAGACTGGGGGCCCGCCCCTCTGTATCTCCGCGCCTCCGAGCGCCGCCGACCCACCGGAGTAGCCAGGCATCCCAGTGCTCGGGGTTCGGGACTCTGGAACAGAAATGTGGGCGGCAGCTGGGAACCTGCGACTCCGGCCCCGTACCTGCGCGCGCCGCAGAGACGCCTTAGGTCATGCGCCGCCCCGCCTACCGCCTCCTCCTGCTCCTGGCGAGCCGGCGCGCGGTGATGACGTATCGAGTGAGCCGCACGCCGCTGACGTCAGGGACCAATGGCTGCGGCCGCTGCTACCGCGCTCGAATCCTGGCAGGCGGCGGCTCCGCGGAAGAGGCGCTCGGCGGCTCGACGGCCTCGGCGGAGGGAGGCGGCGCCCCAGAGTTCCGAGGCGGAGTTCGAGTCTGACAGCGGAGTCGTGCTTCGTCGCATCTGGGAGGCTGAGTGAGTGCGGGGTGGGCCCTGGTGGACTCTTTGCGCCCGTGGACAGTTCTGAGCCACAGTCTCCCCATCTGTAGAATGGTGATATAAGCCACACCCTTTAAGGAGTTATTGTGAAGATTTAACGTAGGTAACAAGCTCATTAAAGATCTGGATTATAGTAAGCGCTCAGTTAAAGGTTGCCTTCCCTGTTATTACGGTTACAGTTGCGTGACTTTGGACAATTTGTAATCTCTGTGCCTCAGTTTTCTCATCCGTGAGATGGGGATGAAAATAGTACATACGTAGGTTTGTTTTGAGGGTTCAATGAATTAGTAAACGGAAACCATTTTCTGGCACGTGATAAGCACTGTACCAATGTTTGCTATTAATATTATGCCGATGTTGGTATTATTGGTGGCGGCAACACGAACACGTGATTGCTATCCTCAGGCAACTGCTATGTGTCGGACACTAGCTTAATCATTCTGCACACTTTATGTTAAACATTGCAGGCACGCTAGGACCCTGGTAGCTCAGCGATTCTCAGAGAGACAAAGAAAATGTGTGGAACCAGATTTCAAACCCAGGTCTTTGTGACAAAAACCAGTGCTTCCAGCTCTCCATTATGCTGGTTGCTTATCCCAGCTCAGATTCTCACATACCTTGCTCCATACCTTAGAAAGTACATAGAGAGTGCCTAATGCAGAGGAAGCACTCCACAAATGTTACCTATTAATGTTATTTAGTATTATTACCTTTATTTGCAGTTCTTTTTAGGCTCAATACATAACAGCTTTAGTTAGCACTTACGATCAGCATCTGAAGGGCCATCACAAGGGCAGATATTAGATTAATTTTGTGGGCTCCTCTCCACTAGAATTAGGGTCAAGAGGCAGCAATGTCCCAGAGTTTACGTCCGAAGAGAAAGTTGTTGACCATTTGGCTCAGCCTGAATAAAAAGCACCTGCGATTCTTCTTAAGCTCTCAGAGGGTGCCAGTAAGAGTGAACGTGGCTGGGGGCTTGGAGAACTCAAGGCATTTTTCATATCCCTTGACATTGCCACGATTTCCTCAACTGCTTCAGTATTCCCCAGGAGCTCCCTGCTTCTCCCAACACCTAGGTGTGGTGCAATCACCATCGCTCTGAGATTGGGCCAGCATTTTACGCACTTATCTATGTATGCATTTACCAGTTCATAAAACATTCCTGCGTACATCAGAACTCTCTCCTTTACCCTCTGTGAGAAACGTGCAGCAGCCTCAGGGCTGACTTTCAATTCTCTGTACCCCTTTCTGAACCCATAATCACTGTCTCTGGCCGTGGCTTGTCAGTTCAAATCCAGTTCATTTTAATTCACTGTTGACTTTGTTTTGCTCTGGGTCTGTAAAACCAGTTGACTTGAATAAAGAAAGCCCAGACACTTGGTTTTGTCTCTTTACTTTCCCCTTAGAACTATTTATAATAACAAATACCATTTGTTGAGCACCTGCTATGTGTCAGACACTGTGCTAAGAATGTTAACCCATTTTATGCCTCTAAACTCCTCTGTGTTGGGAATGATTTTTATCCCCATTTTGGAGGTGAGGAAACTAAAGCTCAGAAAGGCTAATTCTGAGCATTTAACAACCATTTATGGAGCTGCAATTCTATACTAGGCACTGTTGTAGAGCGAGAATAAACCCAGACCTCTCTCTGGGAATCAAGGACCTCCTCCAGCATCCTCTCTCCTGCAGTCTCTGAGCCCCAGCAGTATGTGCTCTGGACATATTCAACATATATCCCCCTCTTATCACTTGGTAAGGGTGGGCCCTGCATTGCAGGGCACCTCATTCTCTATGCATTCAGGTCATGATCAGGAAAGTTACTGTTGGGGCAGCCCTGAAATGGATGGGACATGACTGTGCCATTTTTTTTCCTCAACAGGAAGGACCTGTTTATCTCTGATTTCTGGAGTTCAGCACTAGGTGGGTATGACCTGGCCAAGGGTAGGGATTATGGGGCTGAAAAGAGAATCTGTCCTCATTTGAGGACATTTTGCTTCACAGAGGGATAACTTGCTGGGTTCTAACTCCCCCCACCCGCCACTTATATCTGTGTGTCTTTTGGCACTTAATTCTGACCCTCAGTTTCTTTATCTGTGAAATGGGGATAATGTGTATATCCTGTAGTTTTGGGAATTGAAGCTGTTTAGTTAAACGCTTGCCTGCTGTATACAAGGCAATAAATGTTGTCATTATTATTGCTGAAATTTATATTTATCCTGTTCCTTTTCTGTGATATTACAATGTAGCCTTTCTCTCATGCAGTGATAATCTCTTCCTAAACATAGTGTATGGGTGGAAACATAATATTTATGCATGGAGTGGACATACCATAGATAACATTTTTATTGTGGGACATTGAGTTTTCTTCCTTTGGTTTTCAGTTATTATTTTAGGACAGGGTCTTACTCTTCACCCAGGCTGGAGTACAATGGTGCAATCATAGTTCACTGCAGCCTCTACCTCCTGAGCTCAAGTGATCCTCCCACCTATAGCTTCCGAAAGCACTGGCATTATAGGCCTGAGCCACCACAAGCAGCCTTTTTAAGTTATTATACATAATTTTGCAATGAGCAATTTTATGCATACAGCTTTTACCAAACTTAGGGTGATCTTCTTAGGATATATTCCCAGAAGTGGAATTAAATAAAAGGCGGTGACCAACTTGATATCTATTGTCAGGTTATCCAAAAAGTTTTCACCAATTATTTTATCAAAACTGACCTGAAGAGCCAGTTTTTCCTGGCCTGGGGTCTTACTTAAACATATCTTTGCTGCTTGCTTGCTTTTTTTTTTTTCTTTTGAGACGGAGTCTCACTGTGTCACTCAGGCTGGAGAACAGGCGTGTGATCTCAGCTCACTGCAATCTCCACCTCCTGGGTTCAGACAATCCTCCTGCCTCAGCCTCCTGAGTAACTGGGACCACAGGTGTGTGCCACTACCCCTGGCTAATTTTTGTATTTTTGTAGAGATGGGGTTTCACCATATTGGCCAGACTGGTCTTGAACTCCTGATCTCAAGTGATCTGCCCACCTCGGCCTCCCAGGTGCTGGGATTATAGGTGTGAGCCACTATGCCCAGCCCTTTGCTGGTTTCTTAAGTGAAAAATTGGTATCTTATTGTTGGAATGCATGGCTTTTTTTTGTTTTGCTAAATTCAGTACCAGTACAATAAAAGGAGAGACAAGAGAATCTGCCTCTACATGAGAAGACTTAAACAGAGTATAACTTTATTTTATTTTTTTGAGATGGAGTCTTCCTCTGTTGCCCAGGCTGGAATGCAGCCGTGTGATCTTGGCTCACTGCAATCTCCACCTCCCTGGGTCAAGTGATTCTTCTGCCTCAGCCTCCCAAGTAGCTGGGACTACAGGCGTGCACCAGTACGCCTGACTAATTTTTTGTATTTTTAGTAGAGACGGGGTTTTACCATGTTGGCCGGGCTGGTCTTTCAATTCCTGACCTCAGGCGATCCACCCACCTCGGCCTCCCAAAGTGATAGGATTACAGGCATGAGCTATCACACCTGGTCTGTTACAACCTTAAAAGTATGCATTTCAGAGCATAGTCTACATTTACTAGGAGCCTCTTGTTAAATTAGAATGAGTTCACATTATAGTTTTAGATGGAAACTGCCCTTGAGTGAAACCCAATTTCTGCTTGCAACATGCTCTTGGGTTTTGGACCATGGGAGTCCAGGGGCCGGGACAACCTGTCATTTGGTGGTGAATGTGACTGTAATGTCCAGGCATGTTTGGGAATGAGGCCGGCAGCTTCTCTCTCTGAAGGATTGAAACCTTTTACTGCCCTGATCTCTTTCTCCCCAAATCTGTGAACTTCTTTTGCGGATGATTTGGTTCACAGGGTCAGAGCATATGCCTTCTAACTGCATTTGGGGGCCTGCTCTTTCAGAAACCATCAATAGATGTCTCACAAAACATCTGGAACAGCTGAAGGCCCCTGTGGGGTCTCTTTCGGACATCTTTGGAAACCTGCGTCTTGACTCATTGCCAGATGAGTCAGATGTGGCCCCTGATTCTATCCCAAGAGAGACCCTGGTCACAGGAACGTGCCATTTGAAGTGTGTGTGTTACGGCATTGGGAACTTTGCCACCTGCATCATAGCTAGAAACCAGCTAACATTTTTGCTGCTTTTGTTGGAAAAGTGCCAGGTACATTTTTGGATTCATTTTCATCTCCTCCTCCTCTGGTCTTATACATGGGTGCACACAGATGTTTGGGTTGAAGTAAACAACTCATTCTTCCCTTCTAGATTCCCAGAAGTCACTGTTGGGTGTATGACCCTCTGTTTAGCCAACTTGAAATTGAAGTACTGAACACCCTTGGTGTGACTGTTCTCAGTGAGAACGAGGTAAGTGGTTTAAAGAGGAGCAGACAGGAGTATAAAAATCCTGACCAGACTCACCCCAGGCTCTTCCTGTTAACACCAGCATTCTTTGCAGTGGCAGCCATTCCTCTCTTACTGCCTGCTCACTTTTGTAGTGCCTGAACAACGTAACCAGCCAATCAGTTACCTACATTTTGGCTTGTATTGTGCCCATCAGAAAAAAATTACACAGATGGCATGAACCAGAACACGTTAGGTCTGAACCACTTTTGTGAGAATTATTTGTCTGGAAATTATGCTAACTTGGTATTTGCTGTTGCTATTGAAAAATAAAAATCTAGGTGCCTCAAGCGAGGTCTTTCTGGTTGGATTTTACCCTGTCCCAGGGAGGTAATAAAAGGGGTTGCAGCATTCCTCTTTGATGCTATAACCCAGGCAAACCCATAGCACCTGGCTGTGAGTTGTGGATTAATTCTCTGCTCACATTTGCACGCCCCAAAATAGCTGGGATTTGACATTTCTGAGACCTGTGTAATAAAGAAATGCATCTCTCAAGCACAGGGCCAAAGCCAGTATGAGCAAATCCCTCCGATTTCGGTTTTATATTGTCTTGGCGATTAGAATCATTTGATTCCTGTGTGTGTCCTGAAACTGCCATCTTACTGCTTATGTATGAAAATTTGGCTCAAGTTGAGAGAAGAGTCATTCCCTGATATTGGCAAGGTCCTAAAACACTGTCACTCAGTTCCGATCATCTTTCTGGGTGCCTGCTCTGTGCTAGGCAGGGAGCTTTGGGGAGACCAAAAAAATGGGACCCAGTCCCAGTGTTCAGGGAGCCCGTGGTCACATCAGGGCATGTGACCTGTAAACAAGTGAATGAGGAGTGAAATAGTGAAGCAGAACCTTGTACCAGGAGCTGAGACAAGAGAGGTGTTTGGAGGGATGGAGGAAGAATTCCTGGGTCTGAGCTGGGCTTTGAAGGTCTACCAGGAGTTTGCTAGTGGGACAGAACCAGGATTGCAGGTAGCTGTGCAGTGCTGGCTGTTCAGGAAACCACTGCCAGTTTGTTATTAACACAAGGGAAGCTGCAAGAAGAGGAGAGGCAGGCCAGAGGTGGGCAAGGGTCAAAGGGCCTTATGTTCCCTGCTAGAATTTGGCCGTAGAGCAGTGGTTCTCAGGAGGGGTGATTGTGCCTCAGGGACATTGGAAGAGGACTTAGTTATACAGATCTGCAGGAAGTGACACGGGAAGTGTGGATTACTGAGCATGGGGGAAATACATGGGGTAAGTAACATCACTATCCCTCCTGTCCTTGCCGTCATAGACCCAGGAAGCCCCTCCGTTAGTGTTCATGAGACTTTGTGTTTATGAGACACACATTTGTTAAGTAAACATGAGTTCTTTCGGGACATCATGATTTCCTGACTCTAGTTCTGTAACTGTATAGATTTCATATACGAGTGTAACTGTTCCACAAAATGAGCTTTTTTCCATTTGATCCTTTAGTTTGTCTCATGATTAACCCCATCCTTACCTCTCCCTCGCCTTACTGCAAATAATAGGTTGTGAGCATGTTTACACCTGTGAATATCGTATCCCCAGGAAGGGAAACGGAGTATTCGCGGGGAGCCCACCATCTTTTACATGCTCCATTGTGGGACGGCCTTGTACAACAATCTTTTATGGAGTAACTGGTCAGTAGATGCCCTTTCTAAGATGGTCATCATTGGGAACAGTTTCAAAGGACTTGAGGAGAGGTAAGTCTGAGAATGCTGAGATTCTGTCAGGCCCTGAGGTGAAGCCCATACCTCAGATTGACCTATACACAGAAAACGTTTCCCTGATGATTCCGTACTGGGGAAATGCTTTTCCATAGGGAACGGGATGAAGGCTTAAATACAGGAGATGTCAAACCCTGATTCAAGCTATGAAGCAAGTTAAGGAGTCTTTTTGCCACGAATTCCTCCCTTCCATTGTGATACACAGAAATGGTTTTGAAAACAGGGAAAAGCTATTTGATTCCTCTGCCTACAGCTCCACATCCTCATTCTGTTTCACAGTGCTTAGGAGTCTGCTCAGTCATTTCTCTTGATGAAATGGGCACAATTACTGGAGTATTTTCTTTCTTTTTTTTTTTTTCTTTTGAGATGGAGTCTTACTCTGTCCCCCAGGCTGGAGTACAGTGGTGTGCTCTCGGCTCACTGCAACCTCGGACTCCTGGGTTCAAGCGATTCTCCTGCTTCAGCCTAATGAGTAGCTGGGATTACAGATGTGTACCAGGACACCCGGCTAATTTTTATATTTTTAGTGGAGATGGGGTTTTACCATGTTGACCAGGCTGGTCTTGAACTCCTGACCCCAAATGATCCGCCCCGCCTCAGTCTCCCGAAGTGCTGGGATTACCCGCGCTTGGCCCGCATTTTCAACTATTTAACTGGTTTACTCCACATCTCGAGTTTTTTCCTGAATTCTTCCTATACTTCAATCATCTTGCCCTTCTGTGTCTTAAGTTGAATGAAACTGTCCTCATACCTCCTAATCATGGTTGTTTTTTTTTTTAATTTCTAGGTTGTTGGCAAGGATTCTGCAGAAAAATTATCCCTACATTGCAAAGGTATCTATCTGAATAAAGGGGCTGGGATGGAAAAGGGTGTGAAACTGTGAAGAATTCTATCTTTACAGGCGTAGGAGGAAAGTCAGGGGCTAAGTGGCGCTAGTGTACTGTCAGCTCTCTCTATGGGTCTGTGTTCCAGAAAGCTATAACTCTTTAATGTATCTCTTAGTTTTTTCCTTATTTCCTTTATTCTCAGTATCACAGTCCATGATATCCACTGTCCTTGGGGCACCCAGTTCATTGTGCAAAAGCATTTAAATTGAAATATCCTATTTGTTATTTTTTTTACAAAGGAAAGTGGGGATGACAAGTAAAATGGAAATTTCTCCCAGAAGGGTGGGGATTACTGTGACTAGCTGAAGTTTTCACACTTGAATTTTTCTGCTCAGATTTTAAAAGGACTGGAGGAGCTTGAGTTTCCTCAGACTTCACAATACATGGACATATTTAATGATACCTCTGTCCACTGGTTCCCCGTGCAAAAGCTAGAACAGCTCTCCACAGAGATTTGGGAGTTTCAGGAAGAACCAGATTATCAGGACTGTGAGGACCTTGAAATCATCAGGAACAAGACAGAAGATCCTTCCGCTACTGACTGAACTCACTGTGAGGTTGGCTGAGGTAGAAGCTGCCACTGGAGACTAAAGGGAAGGCTGTCATGGAGGAACTACAGAGAACTCCTTTGCCAGGAAAGAACATCAACCTGGCTGTCTTGTTTTGAGGACGATACCCCACATGAGGACTTGGTATAAAGATTCCTGCACTGCTAAGTGGCATTGTCCCGCTTTACATCCTTCCCTCGTGACCTGGCCCAATGTGGAGTAGCTCCTGAGTAAAGAAGTTACGCTTTTGAAGGTGATCTAAAATACTGTTTATTCACAGCACGTCCCTCTCAGGGGCAAGTCTCCAGCTGGCTCTGGACCTGCCACAGTTCACTTGGCCATGTCGATCAGGCTCTGCAGTGAGGTGGGCACCCATGTCTTCTCGCCCTGGACAAAGACCACTCCCCGGTCGATGTAGATCACAATGCGGCCAAAGGTGTAGAGCTGCTTCCCTTCGTGTCGCTTCCCGATGACGGGCATGAAGACAATGTTGTGCTCCTCAGCCTTGGTCTCAATGAGGTCCTTAAAGTTCATGGGCACAGAGCTGGCGGCCACGCCAATGCCCCTCTGGGCCATGTTCTCAGCCTCCCGCCTCTCCTGCATGGCCTCGTACTGGAAGTCCTTCCTCCGCTCCGTGTGGGTGAGATAGGCAATGTTCTCCCGTGCTCCTGGCTGCATGTAGGCACCTGAGAGATACAGGAGGACAGGGCAGTGAGGAGAGGTGTTTCCAGGTGTATGGAAGTTGACGCTGACTTGGCCCAGGTCTGGGGGTGCCAGAGTGCTTGTGACTCACTGAAGGGCAGTTCTGCCTCAAAGATACAGCTTTGGAGGAAGTTTAGACAACTGGCCCGTATCACATAAAAACTGTTCAGAAGGTTTCTGGCTAGTATCTAGTAACCAAAGAGACTATTAAATATTCAGCATTTTAAAATGAAGTATCTGCAAGGGATTTCTTCTTTCAGAGCTGGAAACATTAGCAGAGAGTCCTCAGCCATTCTCCTGTTTCCACCTTGCTCTGTAGAGTTTCCACTTCACACCACCAAAGAGGCAGCTTTTAGTACCTTGAAAACATAGGCCCACGCTGGCTTTATTTTTAACCTACCCACATAGGCCCCACATCCTGAAAGGAGTTCACATATATTTGGGGAGCTGAAATTGGTGTTTAAGGATAATACAAAAGGCCGGGTGCGGTGGCTCAAGCCTGTAATCCCAGCACTTTGGGAGGCCGAGACGGGCGGATCACGAGGTCAGGAGATCAAGACCATCCTGGCTAACCCGGTGAAACCCCGTCTCTACTAAAAAAATACAAAAAACTAGCCGGGCGAGGTGGTGGGCGCCTGTAGTCCCAGCTACTCAGGAGGCTGAGGCAGGAGAATGGCATAAGCCCAGGAGGCGGAGCTTGCAGTGAGCTGAGATCCGGCCACTGCACTCCAGCCTGGGCGACAGAGCGAGACCCCCTCTCAAAAAAAAAAAAAAAAAAAGGATAATACAAGACCATAAATGCTAAGTGCTCACTGAGGGGTATATACAGGGAACAGTTTTGGAAATATGAGGCCAGGGGTAGCTAAAGAAGAGTTTTTAGAAAGAACTTGATCATTACGGAAACAGAGAAGTATATTTGCCTTATTACTTAATCTCTGTTTTCACAGAATAGGCTATTCTTTTTTTCTTTCTTTTCTTTTTTTTTTTTTTTTTTGAGACTGAGTCTCTCTCTTGTTGCCTAGGCTGGAGTGCAGTGGTGCGATCTCCACTCACTACAACCTCCGCCTCCCAGGTTTAAGTGATTCTTCTGCCTCAGCCTCCTGAGTGGCTGGTGTTACAGGCATGTGCCACCACGCCCAGCTAATTTCTGCATTTTTAGTACAGATGGGGTTTTACCATGTTGTTCAGGCTAGTATCGAACTCCTGACCTCGTGATTGACCCGCCTCGGCCTCCCAAAGTGTTGGGATTACAGGCATGAGCCACGGCGCCTGGCCTAGGCTAACTATTAAATAACAAGAATTAAAGACTCAGGAAATAGAAATTCTAGTTCTAACTGCCACCCTTTAACTATGTGACCTTGAACAGGCTCTTAGCCTCACTGGGCTTATCTGTGAAACACAGACTAGATGATCCCATTTCAATGCTGTGAACCGGCTAATGAGCAACAACTGGAGCACAGGACTGGTTGAAATAGGCTCCCAAATGTAGAAACATAAACATACTTTCATTTACTTATGATCTAGGCAGAATGACTTGCCTAGAACTTGGGAATAGATACAGTACATGACAACACAGACACCACCTATTGAAGGCTACACACAAGCATGAACTCAGTCCCCCTTTCGGCCTACGAAGTAGATCTTACTGTTTAACAGGTCAAATGGGGCTGATGAAGGCTGAGCAATCACCAAGTGTCAGAGCGTGTGCCCAACTCCACACTGTAAGATGTGTCACCTGAGCAGCATGTTCAGGGCTGAATGAGCCTTAAAAGGCCACACAGCACAGTGGTTAAGAGGGCGGGGCCTGGGGTTAGACTGACATCTGAATCTAGCTTAAGTCAGTCTCCACTTAGGGAAGACGCCCCTCTCAGTCATGGTAGACCTAGGCAGTGGGTGCCAGCTGACCATGTACCCCAATCAGCAGGGTGAGAGTCTGTTGCTATGGGCAAAAGTGTGACCTAAGATTTAGGCTGCCTACAGGAACCAGAAAACTCTGATTCTGTGTCATTTACATGTGTAAAATCTGAAACTCAGGGCCAGGACATCCAAAATGGGAATCCTCACTTACCAACATTGGAGGACACCGCCCGGTTCATGATATCAAGTGCCTCGTTAAATTTGTCCTTGACAGATGGATGTGCCAGCACTTGGTCTGAGAACATAGACTTCCAACCCAGGTACCACTTGGTGATCTCCTCATAATTTGGGCTGTTACTGAGCCAAGAGCACAGCACCTGCCAAAAAGAAAAATTACTTGCATCCATGGTGGCAACAAATGAAGGCAAGATTTCCGAAGGGGCCATTTGTTTTGTTTTGATCCTGGTCCTGCAGGCTAGTGACACCACTTTACAGGGATTTATAGTAGCTAAACAGTCTAGGACTCAGGAATATGGATTTTGGAGTCAGCCTGGTAGCTACAGTGCCCTTGCGTGTAAACTCTCTGAGCCTCTGTTTCCATGTCTACACAACAGGGATACCATAGCCCCTACCCCATAGGGTTGCTGAGAGGAGGTGAGATAAAGCAACTAAAGTCCTTGGAACAGCTTCTGATACATGGCAAATGTCCAATAAATGGTGCCCACTATTAAGATGACCTAACTTATTCCTAGCCTACCATGTAATTTATTTTTATTATGGAATTGTACCTACAGTCAGGCCTCGGCAGAAAATTAATTTAATCCCCACCCAGTTCCTTCCCCCAGAAAGCCAAGCAAAACAAAGTGTACCTGAAGCCACTTGGGGAAGAAGTGCTTTTCAAGAAGTCCCACCAGACTAGAGACAGAGATCATCCCTTCCCAGTCGATCACCCAGTAGAACGCATCCATGTGCTGCTGGTGGGGGTTAATGACTAGCTCACCAAGACACATCCCTGGAACAGAAACCCGGTCTGTAAGGCACAGCTTTAGTACCGGCAAAGCCACAGAAGCACAGAGCAAAGACAATGTCCGTTTTCATCTCAGCTCACAACAACCTCCGCCTCCTGGGTTCAAGTGACTCTTGTGCCTCAGCCTCCTAAGTAGCTGGGAGTACAGGTGTGCACCACCGCGGCCGGCTAATTTTTGTGTTTTTATTAGAGACGGGGTTTTGCCATGTTGCCCAGACTGGTCTCAAACTCCTGATCTCAGGTGATCTGCCACCTCAGCCCCACAAAGTGCTGGGATTACAGGCATGAGTCACGGCTCCTGGCGGTTTTTTTTTTTTTTTTTTTTGAGACAGGGTCTCACCGTTGCCCAGGCTGGAGTGCAATGGCAGATCTCAGCGCACTGCAACCTCTGCCTCCCAGGTTCAAGCCATCCTCCTGCCTCAGCCTCCCTAGTAGCTGAGACCACAGGCACATGCCACCACACCTGGCTAGTTTTTGTATTTTTGGTAGAGATGGGTTTTCACCATGTTGCTCAGGCTTTAATCAGCTTTTAAAGGTCAAATTTAAGCTCCTGACATAGCAATTCTTAAAAAAGTATATATATATATTTTTTTTGCTAACCCAGAAATAACTCCCTAATAATTTAGAATAAAATACTACAAAAATTTCAGAACTCCAAGGGCTGTCCTGTTACCAGAAGCCAAAGCCAATCGGGAAAACCACAAGGCACAGAGTCTGATGTTGTTACTGTCAACTATTAGTCGCTGTTGTAAACAAACAGCAGAAAGGACCCAAGTTACATTTATGTTCAGCCTCTGAACAGCAAGGAATATTGTGTACTAAGCACTTTCATGAATACAAAGGCTATGCTTTAAATCACCACTGACCACAGAAACCAGGGCACCAAAGCTGCTGGGCTTGGACTGCATTTTCCCCATATCCTTACCCAGCTTGGGCACTATGTTTTTGACCATGAATGCTTCCCAGGAGCCAGGAGTGAAGACATCCTTCCAGGGCTGGAGGATGAGCTTGGCAGAGGAGTCGCTGGGGTGCCACTTCTGCAGGGCACTGGACAGCTTGCTACGGATGGGGGAATAGAGTGGCTCCAGCCGTGCCTGCATAAGGGGCAACCATGGGTGTATCCAAGAGTGGATGGGAACAGTGTCTGTGAGCGGGTTCCAGTTTTCCACCTGCAAAGTGGGGAGAAGAAACAGTTCATGTCGCCTGTGGGGCAGTCACATAACACCCGTGTGGTTAAAGGCAAGAGCTGCCCCTGGAGGAGGCCCCATGCTCTCCAAGGCCCACGGTCCTTTGTACATCGCCAAACAAATATGCCCATTCACTTGATTACATCTCAGAAATAGCATAATTCTAATTTTAGTGAAGAAATCAAGAAAATGAATTCCCTCCTGAGGGTGGCTTGGGGGAAAAAGTGCTGAGAAAAAGGCTGGAATTAACACTCTAGGTCAATAGTTGTGTTGACAAATTCTGTTAATTCCAGGCGTTTTAACAGCACTGAGATAACGAAGACATAGACTGAACAAGTCCCTGTGGTTAGTGATGACAGCTGTTCCTGTGACTCTCACCCCACCTCTTTTTGCAGCTTGGGGAAGATGAGTTGGTCCAGTATATTATCTAAGATCCACACAGGAATGATGTGCACCCAACTATCCAAAAAGTCCACCATCGGGTCACAGTTCCTTGGCTGCCACTGAGTGACAATATTTCGAACAAAAGGCATCCAGACTTCCCATATCAACCTATGGAAGAAAGGCAGAGGACAGGCTGGTTAATTACACTGATTGGTTTCAAAGACCACCACCACCGCCCACCTCTCTAGAATCAGAAATAAAAATGCAACAGCATAGAAATCCGATCAGAGGAAACCATCAGGCCAGTCACCATGCTGGCCAGACCTGAGCCTGCCTCTTCCTTGTTCTCGTGACTCTCCTCTCGAACTGAGGCCTTGGTCTCGTAAGCAGTGCCCGCCCACCTGGCAGAGCTGCTTTAGGGTCACAAGAGTCTCTTCCTAGGTATCAAGTGCTTTCCCACCTATAGGCTTCTATTCATGAGCTGACATCTCTCACCCTCTGATCACAGCTTCAATGTCACCACCTCTAAGACCTCTGTCCTAACCCCCATTCCAAGGTCGCTCCTGCAGTTCTCTATCGCTGTACCTGGTGTGCATCCTGCCTTTATTTGTTCACTACCTTATTTCCATCTGCCTTTTCTGCTGTACTCCTAGGGTAAGCCCAGCACCTAGCACAAGCATGATACTCAACAGACATTTGACAAGTGTCAGCTGAATTCATGGCCAAATGGAACCACTATGGAAAACAGTGTGGAGATTCCTTAGAGAACTAAAAGTACAACCACCATTTGATCCAGCAATCCCACTACTGGGTATCTACCCAGAAGAAAGGAAGTCATGGCCGGGCGTGGTGGCTCACGCCTGTAAACCCAGCACTTTGGGAGGCCAAGGCAGGCGGATCATGAGGTCAAGAGATTGAGACTATCCTGGCCATCATGGTGAAACCCCGTCTCTACTAAAAATACAAAAGTTAGCTGGGCATGGTGGTGCACGCCCGTAGTCCCAACTAGTCAGGAGGCTGAGGCAGGAGAATCGCTTGAACCCGGGAGGCAGAGGTTGCAGTGAGCCAAGATCACGCCACTGTACTCCAGCCTGGTGACAAAGCGAGACTTCATCTCAAAAAAAAAAAACCAGAAGAAGTCATTATATGAAAAAGATACTTGCTCACACAAGTTTACAGCACCCACAATTCACAATTGCAAAAATGTGGAACCAACCCAAATGCCCACCAATCAACAAGTGGATAAAGAAACTGGTGTGTGTATACACACACACACACACACACACACACACATATATATATATATATATAATGGAATATGACTCAGCCATAAAAGGGAATGAATTAATGGCATTTGCAGCAACCTGGCTGGAATTGGAGACTACTATTCTAAGTGAAGTAACTCAAGAATGGAAAACCAAACATGTTTTCACTCATAAGTGGAAGCTAAGCTATGAGGATGCAAAGGCATAAAAATGACACAATGGACTTTGGGGACTTGGGGAAAGAGTGAATGGGGTGAGGGATAAAAGACTACAAATTGAGCCAGGCACGGTGGCTCACACCTGTAATCCCAGCACTTTGGGAGGCCAAGGCGGGTGGATCACAAGATCAGGAGATGGAGATCATCCTGGCCAACATGGTGAAACCCTGTCTCTACTAAAAATACAAACATTAGCTGGGTGTGGTGGTGCATGCCTGTGATCCCAGCTACTCGGGAGGCTGAGGCAGAATTGCTTGAACCAGGCAGCTGGAGGTTGCAGTGAGCTGAGATCACGCCACCGCACTCTAGCATGGCGACAGAGTAAAACTCCGTTTCAAAAAAAAAAGACTACAAATTGGGTTCCATGTATACTGCTCAGGAGATGGGTACACCAAAATCTCACGAATCACCACCAAAGAACTTACTCATATAACCAAATACTACCTGTTCCCCAAAACCCTGTGGAAATAAAACATTTCAAAAAAATAAAATAAAAAATAAAATAAATTCATGGCCAAATGAACTTAAATTCCTAAAGCAGTGTCAGCATGAGCAGAGAATTAATCAAGGCCAGCACTGCTGCCTTCCCCCACCTTCAGCAGTCCTTCCCAAACCCCCAGGAGAAAGGAGCTGGAGCGCAAAGCCCTGCCCTGTGGTACCTGTGAAAGGCATCTGCCGAGAGGTCCTGTCCGCCATGAGACAAGAGCTGGTCATTCTCCAGGAGGCTTTTCCACTTGGAGATTATCTCGGTGCCGTAAGTGCAGTCCTGAGGAGAAAGGCAGAGCAGCTAAGGGGCAGCAGGCTCTCCAGCCCTCCCTGCCCACTGGACCAACTCATCAAGCAAGGGTACGCCCAACCAAGAGGCAGGGATAGGTTGATTTTCCCAACAACTCACTTTGAGGGGATCCCACTCCTTGAAGTACTCCTTCATGAGTGGATAGACGATGGCCACGGCGAGGTCCACACGGTCGGACATCCTGTACTCCTCATAGTACTTGTCCTGCAGGGTTTCGAAGATGCGGGCACACTCGTCCAGGGTGAGGGGGTTGCTGCAGTCAGGCTGCATCCGCCGCTCGCACTCCTCCACCATCTCCAGGACCTTGCTGAGGTTGGAGATGACCCGCTCCTCATGGTCCAGGACCTCGGTCATCTTCTCCAGCTCGTGGAAGAGGTTGACCACCATGTCCCGCTCATACTGTAGCTGCCGGTCATTCTGGATGATCTCCTGCTCCGTGAGCTCAATGAGCAGCTGCAGGTTGTGCTCCAGCTCGGGCAGCGCAAAGCCCGGAGCCTTGGCCTCTTTGCCAGACTGTGGCAGCTGTTGGGACTGCAGCGGCAGCCCATCATCGGGAACATTGTGCTTGTGGCTGATCTGACTGTAGCTGTAGTAGACCTTTTGCTCCCGGCCTGTCATGTCTATGACCTTGGAAAACGTAGAGGGACGAAGGTTAACACCACTGTGGCCCTGTTAAACACATAGCTAAGCTCAAGGGAAGGCCCCATGACAGGGAAGTGTGTAGAAACCACATTATTCAACAGAGCTGGAGAAGGGCAGTGTTGTAAAGTGGGATCCACACTGTCCTAGCCTAAAGGAGACTCCAGGGACAAAATCAGATGCAGCAAGCAGTTCTAGGTTGGATCACTTTGAGCAAGCCAGATGGAGAAGACTTTTTAGTGAAACAAGAAATTTAAATAGGGACTGAGTATTAGTAGATGTGAAAATTTATTTTAATGGAAAGGTAGAAGCTGTACTGATCAAAGAAGGTAACACAATCAGAATATCACATTTTGATTAAAAAAATGCACATAAGCATAGAAAAAGATCTAGGATGTATAACAAGATGTTAACATTTGGTAATCTTGGAAGGATGGAAAATATTTCCTATATTTCTGCCTATTTCCTAACTTTCTAAAATGTACTATACACTGCTATTATAATAACAAAGTTGTTTTTTTAATTTAATTTTTTAAACTTTTTAATTTTTTGAGATGGAGTCTTGCTCTGGTGCCCAGGCTGGAGTGCAGGCTGGAGTACAGTGGCACGATCTCAGCTCACTGCAAGCTCCGCCTCCCGGGTTCACACCATTCTCCTGCCTCAGTCTCTCGAATAGCTGGGACTACAGGCGCTCACCACCATGCCCGGCTAATTTTTTGTATTTTTAGTAGAGACGGGGTTTCACCGTGTTAGCCAGGAAGGTCTCGATCTCCTGACCTCCTGATCCACCCGCCTCGGCCTCCCAAAGTGCTGGGATTACAGGCGTGAGCCACCACGCCCAGCCTTTTAATTTTAAAACAAAATAAAACATACAAAAGGCTAATTGAACAAAGGCAACCTAGGCAATGAGCTAATTCCAATATTTTAGGAAAACAGGAAATGTGAATATGGACTGCACTTCTGAAGCACAATGATTCATCACCACTTTTTAAGTAAGTGTGTGATCCACGAACCACCAGCATTAGAATCACTGGAGGAGAGAAAAAAAAAAAAAGTCTTGAGGTTCAGTCTAGAGTCAAAATTCCTGGGAGGCACCTAGACGCCCGTATTTCTTAACAGGTCATCCAGATAATATAACAGCACACGTTTGAGAACCCCACTAAAGGCTTTGAGGTCTATGACACACTATATATCCTACAGCAAATGACAACAGGCAACTGTCACCACTGTTGACTACTTGGAAAAGTAATGGAAAACGTAATACACTATATGCACGTAACAGTGAGTGAAAATTTAATCTATCTTAGAAAAAGAAAATACTCAATGCTGGCTAAGGAGCCCTGGGAACTCTCTCCTGCCCTCCTGGTCAGACAGAGTTAATACAACCTTCTGAGCATTTGAATGCCTTAAGTACTTCTGTATTTAACATGGTGATTGCACATGTATATGTCTATCCTTAAAAAATGTCTCAAAGACAAAGTTTTATATACAAACTAACCAGTCAAAAATCCAAACTAAACCAGATAAAAGCTAAACGCCTAATAACAGAGGTAGGATCAAGTAATACAGTACAGCCACTCTCTGGAATTATGCACTCATTATAAATCTTCACAGTGAGTTTTTAATAAGAATGTTACTGAATTCACTGATGTAAGCTCCAGAAACACAGGAACATCATTTGGTTTACCAGTGTAGTGCTGTGAAGAGTACCTGGCAGAGAAGGAACTTAGTAACTATTACTAAATATGGGGGTGTAATGAACAGGAACATGATAGTAATAGTATTCATTACACTCCCATAAAGTAAGTGAGAAAAGCAAGGTACAAAAAAAAAAAAAAAAAAAAAACAAGCCTAGCTAGAAGATCCAAAAAACCCTAGAACATGTTCAGTGATTAATTTTGGGGTGTGGCTCCTGTACCAGGTGTCCAAAGGCCCCCATACCTTGACTTGAGAAAGCTCCTTCTGGGGAGCAGTGAGCTTCTTGCTAATCCTGCCCTTGGCCTTCAACTCTTCCACGGTCTTGTAAGAGTATTTGGGCTTCTTCTTGCTTCCACTTGGGTCTTTCCTCCACTGGCTCAGCTCCTTCTGAAACTCCTGAACCAGAAGGATACAGTCAGATGCAGCAAACCACTTTTTACAACAGGTGAGACAGCTGAGACCATTAACAGATGTCACCATTCAGTGTCTTAGATTTATTTCCAGGTTCTATATGAAGGAAGGAAAGGATGCACCTGCATGACACCAAAACTATCTAATGATAACTCCTTGACCCCATTTACCCTCTTACAAATAATGAGGTTCAGAAGGCAGGTGCACCAGATGGGAGGGAGAAACAAAAATAAAGATAAAGGAAACAACATGTATTGAGCATCTACTATGGGCAGGCACTATACTAGTTTAAATGTACCTCATGTAAAACTTAGAAATGCAATGTAAAGGATTTTTTAAGTACACGAAATCTTGTTTCTCACTTTAAAATGAAGATAAATAAGCAGGCCCTAACTCTCAAAGCAAAGGTATCTCTTATAATCAGGGTCTGCAAAACCTTTCTACAGGAGGAGCTACGGCAAGCTTGTCCAACCCGCAGCCCAGGACGGCTTTGAATGCGGCCCAACGCAAATTCGTAAACTTTCTTAGCGTGACGGTAGTAGAATCCAGCCCACAGAAGTTGGTTTTGGAGTTGTCATTATGTTTTTCTCATACTAGTTAGGACTTGTCATTTTTTTCTCTAAAAGTATCTACACATCTGGCTACTTTGGGAAAATTGGAGGATCAGGAAATACTAAGCCCACATCCTCATAAGCAACAATCACCTAGAGCTGAATAAAGATTTACCTTCTAGACAGGCTAAGGCCTCACCTCTGTGCCGCAGTCCCCACCACTCTTTATTGTCTAGCACCTGGCTCATCTTACTTGCTTCTGCGGTGTGCCTGGCACCTGTAGGCTTCTAAGTCTGAGAACCCCTGACTCAGAGTGGTCAATCCCACATTATCAGATGACTGTGTCATCAAAAGGTCAGTGACAAGAAGAGTAACGTGTTTCTTTGCAGTATCCTGCTTTCCCCCATAAATTCAAATGGGTAAAGAGTAATACTTCAATCAACAGAGCTGGCCCCTTCTATCACTGGGGAAAAGGGGCACACAGCTGCCAGCAGATGGCTCCCTGCTGCACTTGGGATGAAACCCAAGCACCTAAAAATGGCTGTCAAGGCCCATTTTGTGGCCCGCCCACCCCTCTGAATGCACTTCCTTCCCCTCTGCTTTGTGTACCACCCTCCCACCACAACGGCTTCCTTTATGGTTTCTTAACCAGCAAGCTCAGAGCCTCTCAGTGTCCTCAGGCTTCTGCCATGTCTCAACTGAAATGTTTCCTTTCCTCAAAGGTTTCCCTGACCAGCCTATTTATAAAAGTAGGTCAACACCACCTCCCAACCCCCAACCTTATTTTCTGTCTAGGCAGGTCCTAGCACCTTCTGCCGTTTCAACTGCCACTTCCACACCATAGCTGCTTGTTTACTCTCTGTCCACTCTGCGCCCTCTCATCATGGTGCACCTAGCCTTCAGCCCAGTACCTGGCATATGGTACGTGTACAACAAACATCTGAGGACTAATAGAATGAAGGGATAAATGAACAGCCATTAGAAATGGACAGGACACCATCCACCCATGTCTCCTGACTTCCAGTTACCTCTTCGGCTTCTTCCTCTGAGTCAACCACAGGGAAGTCTTGCATTGACTGCGTGGTGCGCTCGGATCCATAAGCCCCCACAGCACCTTTTCCCTTTCTCTGCTTGGCTTCGATTGGGTTAATGATACCTGAGGAATTTCAGCAAAAGATAAAAAGAGAGTCTTATGATCACAGCAATTCATGTATGTGAATCAGCCACTCAGTGAAATGACAGTTTCTTGCTCCTTCCACAGAATAACACGCTACTCAAGGAGCTATTCTCTGCCCTCAGAACACTACTCTTGTCCCTTATGATTTGAAATGTATGAGCATTTATGCTACCACAGAACAGTCTGCTGACTGGTTTATTTATATCCCAAATAGATTTCCATTTCTACTTGGATTGTTTCAGTGGACAAGAAGAAAGCAGAACACTACATTTATAACCGAGAACTCCAGCATACTAAATTCTACACTTCACTTCTTTGGAAGCCTCTATTAGAGAAAATGCAATAATTCAGATACTATATTAATTCTGACTGAAGTGAAGCTGCAATTTAATATAAGATTCCTCATGTATTTTACTTAGGAGTTCCTATCTCCTATGTTTAACTTTTTTATAACAAGTTTAAGCCCTAGAAATAAATGTTGCTTTTCTCATAAAAGAGTTTACGAATAGGACCACAACATTTCAATGAAGATGCTGCCCCGCCTCCAAATTTTCCATCTCTGCCTCCCTTCCATTTAGTACAGTTGAAGTCTCAAATAAGAGCTATCCCTGGGCCAGGCATGGTGGCTCTTGCTTGTAATCCTAGCACTTTGGGAGGCCAAGGTCTTGAACCAGGCTGGGCAACATATTAAGACCCCATCTACAAAAAAAGAAAAAATTAGCCAGGCATGGCAGAGTGTGCCTGTGGTCCCAGCTACTCGGCAGGCTTGAGCCCAGGAGGTTGAGACTGCAGTAGGCTATGATCATGCCATGCCACTGCACTCCACCCTAGGTAACAGAGTGAGACCTTGTATCAAAAAAAAGGAAAAAAGCTGTCCCCTCATTCTCATTCAGCGTATCTTTGCTTAAGTTCATGTATTTTTCATGTACCTAATGTTTTCAACACATAACCTGGATTTCACTTTAATAATTATTTAGAGGCCGGGCGCAGTGGCTCACACCTACAATCCCAGCACTTTGGGAGGCCGAGGAGGGTGGATCACTTGAGGTCAGGAGTTCGAGACCAGCCTGGCCAACATGGTAAAACCCCATCTCTACCAAAAATAAAAAAATTAGCTGGGTGTAGTGGCGGCTGCCTGTAATCCCTGCTACTAGGGAGGCTGAGGCAGGAAAATCACTTGAACCCGGGAGGCGGTGGTTGCAGGTGAGTCAAGATCATGCCATTGCACTCCAGTCTGAGCAACAAGAGTGAAATTCTATCTCAAAAAATAATGTTATTAGTATTATTTAGAGACTCGAATTTGAATATGAAGGATACATTTGATTATATCTACTTGGCAATCATGCATAGGAAATAGCTCAAGAAGAAGGGGAAATGTTCCTGTAGGAAGAATCCAACTGTTTGGTTTGAGAGGCTTTGGTCTCAAGAAGATAAGAGTGTGACAGGAGCTGTGTCTCAGTGAGGCTGGCCATGAGAAGACAGGAGGAGACTAGGCTACTAGACGAAGATGGAAGTAACCAATGCAGGATTTGCTCAGCCAATTTTATAGCCATATGGCTCTAGTTATTAAAAAAGCTACACACAATGTTTTACTGATATTCCTGAAGGACAAGTAACTGTTTCTGCAAAACTAAAACCCTTGTGAGTAGGGATGGCAAACTCAAATGACTTCGGGACCAAGAAAAGTTCCTGTGGGTTGGGGTGGAAGACAACAGGGGGCTGTGGAGACTGCCTCCAAGAGAAGACCATGTCCATTGTCCCAGGAGCAGCTCTCACTTGCCTCAACTAACTACTGCTAGGCAAAATCTAGAATTTTAGGTGAAATTGTTTTTTAAATATTAGCAACTAATTCATTTTTGTTTTTATTTATTCTATTTATTTATTTATTTAGAGACTGAGTCTCACTCTATTGCCCAGGCTGGAGTGCAGTGGTGTGATCTCTCTCGGCTCACCACAACCCCCACCTCCTGGGTTCAAGCGATTCTCCTGCCTCAGCCTCCTGAGTAGCTGGTCAGGACCAGAAAAAAAGCCTGTCTCCAACCTGTTTGCAGCCTATTTTATACCCTAACCCTTTTCTTCCTGTTGAAACAATTATTTATTTAACTTGAGCTTTGATAAAGCAAGGTAGCTTAGGAGTGCAAATGTCTCGTGTTGGCAAACCAGGCTAGAGAGAGAAAGTGCTTTTAAAAGGGAAAAGCAAACCTCCTCTCCCAATGCCCCTCTCCTTCCCTCTGCCTGCCCTCCATCACGCAAGACAACAAAAGTGCAATACCTTGTGCATTCTTCCCGAGGCCCCGTCCAGGGACGTAGCCCATCTTCTGAAGAAGCTTCTGTCCAATTCCTTTTGTGTGTCTTTCCCAGCTGCCGAAGTCCATGAAAGATTTGGTTCCTCCTGCAAAACCTTTCTGGCTGGGCTTAAAATTGCCACCCTGCAAAGAAGAAAAATCAAAGCTTAGTTAATGGAAAAACAAAAAGAAGAAAAATCTAAGAAAGCTTGGCCAACAGGAAAATGGTCTAAGTTACATAGCACTATGAAAAGCGTCACAAGAACCAAAAATGTGTGTGATACGTGTCAGGAAGGAAGAGACTACACTACACACTTCACAACTCACAGAAGCCTGCCACCAAAAGGAGATACTCACAAAATGCATTCCAGATAAGTTTCTGCCTGGCTAGAAAATGCTTGGGCCACAATGACATTTGAAGGATATTACTGAAGTCACAATCCTGCAATAAAGACTCTACCGTTTTTAACTTCCTTGGTCCAAAATCCTTAGGAAAGTCGTCCTGCTTAACAGGTCTCTCTTCATCATCAGAATCTTCCAACTCTGCCTCCTCCGCTGCCCCTTTCTTGAGTCCCGCACTGATGAAGTTGACCGGCGCAGAGTAGTCACGGGCCCTGCAGGCAGAAACAAAGCCCCACGGGGTTGGTAAATAACTCTTTTCTCTGCAGCAATCTCTTTGCAGAAACTACGTGCTTGAAAACTCCTTAGAATGAACTTCATGAAGGAAGGTTTTTTTAAAAAAGTAACACATTTTTTAATGTGTCGAAATATCTAAAGGACCCCAGATTTGGCTTCCTGTAGTCACATTTAACATTTTATCTGACCTATTCCTCTACAGCTGAAGAGTTATCACATCAATGTAGGGTTGATTATAAATTCAAAATATGATGTGATAATACAGTTTTCCTACATTTTAAAAAATTAATTTATCATAAAAAGCATTTGTTTTGAAAACTATAGCAAGTACAAAAATCCAACAGGAGCAGAGAGAAATTTTGATGGATAATCATAAACAAATAAAATCCACTGAAAGATTATATGAATGTAAAGCATATAACAATTATATTAATCAAACTCAGAAAAAGCTCCTATCCATTAAATTTATTGAATGTGAAAATTTCCAGCCAGGGCAACATACTGAGACTTTGTCTCTATAGAAAAATAAATAAAAATTAGCCAGGCATGGTTGTGCAAGCCTCTGGTCCCAACTACATGGGAAGCTGAGATGGGAGGATTGCTTGAGCCCAGGAAGTTGAAGCTGCAGTGAGCTATACTCACGTCACTGTGCCCCAGCTGGGGCAAAAGAGTGAGACCATGTCTCCAAAAAAAAAGAAAAAAAAAAAAAGAAAATTACACGAAAGTCCCCTAAGAAGTAAGAAATTAACTCTGTAAAATGAAATATATTGATTTAAACTCTGACTGCTTCAAGAATTTACATTAAGCCATTAACCTCAGGTCCTTTTCGTATAAAATAAAATTGATATATTTGTACTGTGTGGTTTAAAAAAGAAAAAATTACAATAAAAAACCCTGGAGCTGGGTACAGTGGCTCACGCCTGTAATCTCAGCACTTCGGGAGGCTTGAGGCCAGGAGTTTGAGACCGGCCTGGCCAACATGGCAAAATCCCATCTCCAATAAAAATACAAAAAATTAGCTGAGTGTGGTGGCGCACGCCTGTAATCCCAAGCTACTTGGGAGGCTGAGACATGAGAAACACTTGAACCCAGGACACAGAGGTTGCAGTGAGCTGCGGTCATGCCATTGTACACTCCAGCTTGGGTGACAGAGACTATGTTTTGAAGAAACAAAAAAAAACTTGGGAATACAGCAAATAAAGTGATGCCTTGTAAAATGACCAACCTAGTAATTCAACATCCTCATGGCAACAACAGAATTTAGGGACTTTATTCCTAAAAATGTAACATAACTTAGTGATTCAGATCCCAAACTCTAGAGTCAGATAGGTCCAGGTTCCAATTCTAGGTTAGCCTCTGCCTAGCTGTATGACCATTAGCCTCAGTCTCTTAATCTGTAAAATGGGAATAATAATGGTACCTTTCTCATAAGGAAAATTAATCTAGGCTTGTGAAATAGCCAGAACAAGTAAGCAGCCAAGAGATGTTAGCTATTATTATTATGATTATGCAATTTTTGATCCCTGATCTATTTGTCATCCACTTGCAGACATCCTTGTGGATGAGAAGTTTGAACTAATCTCTATACTCTTTCTCCCCCAGCCTCCTTTGAAAAAGGCACATTCTCAGCTGGGTGTGGTGGCTCATGCCTGTAATCCCAGCACTTTCAGAGGCCGAGGGAGGTGGATCACGAAGTCAAGAGATCAAGACCATCCTGGCCAACATGGTGAAACCCCGTCTCTACTAAAAATACAAAAATTAGCTGGGCATGATGGCATGCGCCTGTAGTGCCAGCTACTCAGGAGGCTGAGGCAGGAGAATCGCTTGAACCCAGGAGGCAGAGGTTGCAGTGAGCCAAGATTGCACCACTGTATACCAGCCTGGCGAAAGAGCAAGACTTCATCTCAAAAAAAAAAAAAAAAAAGAAAGAAAAAGAAAAAAAGAAAAAGGCACACACTCAATAGGATGGCGCCTAGAGGCCACAGGTGGGGCCATTCATCGGAGGAAAAAACCCCCAACCTGGCACACCCTGGTCGAGTGAAGTTCAGCCAGGGCACATATAACCTTACGCTGGGGAGAAGACATGCAGCCTGAATCCTCATCGCCCACCATCCTAGACCAGGCCCCCACTACCTGTGCAGGGACCACTGGCTTGGCCTCCTCACAGTCTTCCACTGTGGCTCCATGCCTATTGAGCGCACCAGCAAAAGGGTCTTCTCAAAACATAACCCAGCCCCACATCACACCCTCTCTATCACACACACTATGCTACCCTTCCCCTCTCTGCTCCAGCCCCCAAGCCTTTCATATCCTTGTGGATACTGTGATGCTTCCCATCAAAGGCCTTTGCATATTAAGACCTCTTCTACCACCCTAGTTACCTTCTACTGTCAGTCATATCAGCTTGCTTAAGCGTCAATTTTCTCCACAGAAATCTTCCTTGACCTCTCAGAATAGGTGAAATGCCCTAAAATGTGTTCTCCCTCATGTCCTCATGTCCCTCGTGTCCTATATCACAGTTACAAGTTTCAAATGCCTATTTACATATTCTAGAGTCTGGGCCCCAGGAAGGCAAGAATGGGTCTATAGCACAGGCCTAATACATAGTAATTGCTCAATTAAACACTGATAATTAAATCAGGGAGGCCAGACATGGTGGCTCAGTCCTGTAATCCCATCACTTTGGGAGGCTGAGGCAGATAGGTCACTTGAGGTCAGGAGTTCAAGACCAGCCTGGCCAACACGGCAAAACTCCGTCTCTACTAATAATACAAAAATTAGCTGGAGGTGGTTGCGTGTGCCGATAATTCCAGCTACTTGGGAGGCTGAGGCATGAGAATCACTTGAATCCGGAAGGTGGAGTTTGCAGCGAGCCAAGATTATGTCACTGTACTCCAGCCTGGGCAACAGAGTGAAACAGTGTCATTCATGAATAGAATAGAATAGAATAGAATAGAATAGAATAGAATAGAATAGAATAAAAAAGTGAAAGAGCAGCACTCTAGCCTAAAGAGGAAACCAGACCTCTCGAGATGATGTCACAGCTAACAGTCTCAACAAGGCCAGGAGAGAAGTATACTTATCAGGGCATCTCCTCCACTCCCTGCCCATCTTCCCCCTCTTCCCTAAAGCAAGGTGAAGCAGCCCCCATGCCAGGCAGTACCGTTTGCCTCCAAAGCTGGGCCTCTCATCATCCGAGTCTCGCTCTGCCCACACCCCGTAGGTGGCTTCTTCCTTGGTCTGCCAGTGGCGCTGTCGGTTGGGGTTGAACTCATTCTGGAGATCCCAGTCAGTGATCTCAAAGTTCTCCCGCTCATCATCATCATCATCAATGCGGCCTTCCCCATCCCGGTACAAGTGGGACAATGACATGGCCAGTCACTAAAGGAAGAGACAAAAAGGGCACAGGTCATAAGTCCTGGGGGCAGCAGTAGGAGGATTCCTTGTGAGTCTCTATTCCTTGCTGCCTTCAGAACTTTCTCTGAATTCAAAGTCCATTAAAATCGGCATTACTATTCAATTAAAAAAATATTAAAAACCTACTTTTAGAAAACAATCAGTACTAAAACAGGTGAACAAAATACTAGTCCCAACTGTCTATGATTCTTTAAAAGTATATATTTCTTTGTCCTAGCCAATATCATAAATATCACACATATTCACACATACACAAACCACACAAAAATAACTAAGTAGGTTATTTTGTACACTATTGCCTTAGAAAATGAGCGGATATCTTCTTAGATCCCAGATTCCTCTTTCTATTACTGAGGAAAGAATTATATCTGGATCCTTAGTGGTCTTAGGAGTGATTTTTTTTAGAATATGTTTTTTGAAATACATTACTTGATGAAACAAAATTTTCAGTTTTCCTCACAAAAAATGAATTTCTTCTGATGAGCTGAAAGATTGTAGTAATTATGAACACTATTTTAACAGTTAGATGGCCAGGGATTGATATAGAGAATCTACCTCATGGTAGCTGAGTGACCAGATTCAGTTGTATTTCTTAAATTGGGATAAACTACTATACCAACCTTAGAGAATGCTTATAAGGCAAATTCAATGAGTTCAAAATAAGTGCTCAAGAAACGATAGCTTCTACTTTAGTCCCATGATTAGGTTAATCATTGTATTAGAGATTTCTAGAGAAACAGAACTAATGGAATAGACATATATATATATATAAAACGGGGAGCTTATTAAGTATTAACTCACACTATTACAAGGTGCCACAATAGGCTGTCTGCAGGCTGAGCAGCAAGGAGAGCCAGTCAAGTTCCAAAGCTGAAGAACTTGGAGTTCAATGTTGGAAGGCAGGAAGCATCCAGCACTGAGAAAGATGTAGGTTGGGAGGCTAGGCCAGTCTCTCTTTTCACATTTTTCTGCCTGCTTATATTCTTGCCGTGCTGGCAGCTGATTAGATTATCCCACACAGATTGAGGGTGGGTCTGCCTTTCCCCACTCACGGACTCAAATGTTAATCTCCTTTGGCAACACTCACATAGTCACACCCAGGATCAGTACTTCCTATCCTTTAATCCAATCAAGTTGACACTCAGTATTAACCATCACAATCATCATTACTATTATGGCAACAGGGAGTAAACTTAGCAAAGTGATTGTAAAATCAGGCACGCTAAAATCAAGGCCTGAGTTCCAATTCTACTCTATCAGACACTCAGTGTATGAGAATTAAATGCACGCGAAGCGCCAAGCATGGTGCACTACACAATAATACATTCAACAGGTGAGAGCAATTGTGATTCTTGTCTTGCTGAAAGCGGCCTTAGGGCACACGGAGTTCACTACTTCCACAGGCAGTGTCCAACTCTGGTCACCTCTGGCAAACGTTATCTCTGCCCTCTTCTATTCACTGGTGCACTGGTTGGATGTAGCTGGTCCCAACCTCTTCCAGGAGTGTTTAGGACAGAAGGGTTTTCAGAAAAGGTGAGGACTCTCAAATACCTAAGGTTAAATAATACCACTGCCTCCGTGCCATAGTAGGTGGTAATAAGCCCTGAGTGAGTAGTCACAAGTTATGAAGCCCTCATCAGTAGATGCTAGGTACATGCTGGTCGCTTGAGAACGATTATCAACTGTCTGCATCAAGACACTTCTGCAAAGTAGGTACCGTTAGTTTTCATGCTTCAGATAAGAAAAAGGAGGTTCAGAGAAGTTAGTAACTTACCCTAGGTTCCACTGCTCATAGGGCTTAAACTCAGGAGAGCTAGAAGTCAGGCCTCGGGCTTATCTCTCTCTTGCTGTCTAGGTTTGGCAAAGGAGGCTCAGGTTCTTAACTGAACCCAAGCCCTAAATCCCAGTAGACCCCAAGCAGCACCGCCCCTCTCCGTGCCTCGGCTGAGCTGTCTACGAAATGGATTCCCCTCCCCACACCGCAACGGGTTGGACCGAAGCTCGCCTTCCCTGAGTCTTCGCCCCTACTCCCACTGGCGCTGAGTCCCCTCGTAGCCAGCTTTGCTCACCTCTCCGAGGGTCCAGCGTACCAAAACTCAGCTTCACAATCCGCGCGAGAAGACCGCCGCTCCTACGCCAGAACCCGGATGCGTCGTGGCCGGCGCGCCGGAAATGACGTTAGTCGACAGCGATGTCCTACTGGCTGCCCCGGCAGCGCGGAACGCTACGGCGGATATAGCCGTAGAGCGGCCGGCTGGGATCTTAGAAAGGAGGGGTGGATTTGCAAGGTCCAGAGTGGCTGCGGGGGAGTGGTTTTCCCGCGGAGTCGGCCTCGCTGCCGCGACTGATTTGTAGTCCGACGCTCAGCCTGTGATGACTGGTGTGGAATCCGCTGAGCCACCTTGGCCTAAGGAGACTTTGCCACTCTGAGAGTGTAAATCTGTGAAATAGAGATGTAGGATTAGCCCATAGGGTAGTTGTGGTAAATACTGAGAGACAATAAGGGGCCTGGGACACAACATTCAAATGGGAATAATGAAGGTCAAGACTGTGACTCGTGTGTCTCTGATGCTCTCGTGGGCACAGGGCAGTGGCCTTTATGCAGGAGTTTAAGAGGGAATGAAGGAATGAATGGGCAAACCCTAGAGTTCCCAAGTATTCTCTCTGGGACATGTTTCCATTCTCTTCGTTTCCAGCAGGCTGGTAAATTCATTCATGTATTCACTGATCTAATTAAAATATAGTGAGTGCCCCTCACCTGTGCTGCTAGGCCAATGTGATACAATGAGCACAACAGTCATGGGCCCTCCCTGGGAAGCCCTCACTAGCCCAGGGACTCCGTGTAGACATTTAAGTGTCCACAGGCTCTGGAGTTCCAACCTTGACTCTGCAATTTAGCAGCTGTGGACCTTGGGCAAGTCATTACATCTAAGCCTGTTTTCTCTTCGGCAAAATGGTTAAGGATTCAATAAGATAAAACTGTAGGCAATGAAAACCGTACCTGGTAACAGTAGGTGCTGAAAAAGTGTTAGCTGTTAATTTTTGCTTATTTTTTCTGTCTCTGCTCTATGTGATGAAAAGATCCAAGAGGCAATCGTTGGAATGTAAAAAGAGCACAGGACTTGGAGTCAAATACTTAAGTCTACCGTCAAGTAGTTGTTAAGAATTAAAACAACAATTTTTGTGTACCCAGTTAAATGTGGGCTGCTTAGGAATGGCGTCTGTGTCTTAATGATCTCTGTATTCCTAGTGACATGTAGAATCATTGTGCCTGACACATAGTATATACTCAGGAAAGAAACAGAAAAAGAAAGAAATGTGGTTTTAGCATTTAAGGCCAGGAGAGAGGGTCTAACAGACTACAAGGCCCGCCAGGAGCAGAGTAAGGGAAACAAAGGGGAAAAAAGTGTTTTTAGTCTGTGCCTGAATGTATATAATCTGTTTGTGGCTCAAAAGTCAAAAGCATAAGTTTGGCTTTTCTGTAGCTATGTTTATGGCTTTACAGCAGATTTTATGGAGCTGCAATTACTTTGATCATGAGGGACTGATGCTAGTGGATTTACGTCACCAAGTGGAAGTCACTCTGTGGCTTCTGAAGAAGGGATCTTTGTGGACTGTCATGGGGTAGTTAAGAGTGCAGGCTCTGATTTAGTGATCAGAGTCATGAGGTAATCATGAGGTGGATGTAATCATGAGGATACATCAGACAAACCCACATAAAGAGACATGCTTTATACAAAACTGTAATCTTAGAAAGTGCCAAGGTCAAGTGATTCTCATATCTCAGCCTCCTGAGTAGCTGGCATTACAGGTGCAGCTGTAGTGATTCTCATGCCTCAGCCTCATGAGTAGCTGGCATTACAGGTGCAGCTGTAGTGATTCTCATGCCTCGGCCTCACGAGTAGCTGGCATTACAGGTGCAGCTGTAGTGATTCTCATGCCTCACCTCAGCCTCTCGAGTAGCTGGCGTTATGCCACCACACCCAGCTGATTTTTGTTTTTTTATTTGTTTTAATTTTTTTTTCTCCCAGAGTCTCATTGTGTCACCCAGGCTGGAGTGCAGTGGCATGATCTCAGCTCACTGCAACATATGCCTCCTGGATTCAAGCAATTATCTTGCCTCAGCCTCCCAAGTAGCTGGAATTACAGGTGTGCACCACCATGCCTTGCTACTTTTTGTATTTTTATTACAGATGGGTTTTCAACATGTTGGCCAGGCTGGTTTCGAACTCCTGACCTTGTGATTCGCCTGCCTTGGCCTCCCAAAGTGCTGGGATTACAGGCATGAGCCACTGCGCCAGCCTTCATTTTTAAAAACCCAATGTCATACCCCTTTCAGTCTCAAAAATTCATGGTTTTTCAGGATTTCTGGGATCAAATGCCCACACTTTGAAAAACAAGGAAAAGTTTTACAAGGCAGCCAGAACTTTAAGTTCAAGGTCTCATATTATCGCGATCTCCTGTCATTTCCCAGGGGGGAAAAAAACAAAAACGTTGCTTTGAGATTTGGGAACATCCACACTCATTTCTGCATTCCCAATGAGGTGCTTAGACATGTGGCCTTCGCAGAAGGGGTTACCAAGCAACAAGGCTCCTTGGGCAGGAGGAGTCTGGCAGGGCCCTCCAACACTCATGGGTCTATGCCTCTCCTTTCACAGCTGAGGCGGTGGGGGAGGCCCTGGCAGAGGGGAGGTGCCAGCACCACACAGTGAGTTTAAGGACAGAGCCAGGCCTGAAACCCAGGAACTCAAACACTCAGGCAGGTGCTTTCTTTGCAAAAGCATGCATAGGGTCCCACATCATGATTCCTGTGTGTTCAGGGCCACAGAGCCAAACTCTTCAGACATCATCGCTTTGATTCATCAACCTTCCAAGGTAGTTTGTTATAACCCCAGAGTCCACATTCCTAACCTCTTATTTCTACAGCCTATGCCATACAGCACACTTTCCATATTGCCTACAAAAGATTTGGGGAAAAAAAATCCTCGCTCAGTTATGACTTTAAATAGGTTGGTACCATAGAAACAATCCATAAGTGGCATTTCAAAGCTGATATATTTAAAGACTAGCACATGTACTTTTTCTAGGACAGTGACATTATACAGTTGCACATGGCTTATTCTTATTTTGCATCTTGTCCCAAAATATATATATGGTGTCCTGAACTTGGCAGAATTGAGAACCCAGATCAGCTGAGATTAGCAATTTGGTTTCCCTCTAAATGCTTCTTACAGATGGTTTCTACCCTATTTATCTTTCAAGAATTCGTGAAGACTATCCTTATATAGAAAGCTGGAACATGAGGTTCCATAGGCTCGGGGTGTTATCTGTAAATCACATACCGCAAAACACAGTAAGGGGAGAAACCACAGCCTTCATCATTCATTTATTCATTTAGTCATGAATAAATATTTAATAAGTACCTATGTGTTATCTATTGCAGTGTAACAGTTACCTCCAAATGTAGCGGCTTGCAACACCAGTAAACATTATCTCACATAATCTCTTTTGGTAGGAATTTGAGAGTGGTTTAGCTGGGTGGTTCTGACTCAGGGTCGTTCGTGGGGTTGCAGTCATCTGAAGGCTTGACCAGGGCTCGATGACTAACTTCCAAGGAGCTTCTCTCACATAGCTGGCAAACTGGTGCTGGTTGTTGGCAGGTTTCAGTTTCTTGCCATGTGAGCCTCTACATATGGCTACCAAGTGTCCTTATGACATAGTGGCTAGCTTCCCTCAAAATAAGCAAAGCAAGAGAGAACAAGGCAGAAGCCACAGGGTCTTTTATGGCCTAGTTTTGGAGTCACACTGTCATTTCTGCATTTTTTTTTTTTTAGACTGAGTTTTGCTTTGTCACCAAGGCTGGAATGATCTCGGCTCACTGCAACTTCTGCCTCCCAGGTTCAGGCAATTCTCCTGTCTCAGCCTCCTGAGTAGCTGGGACTACAGGCGCATGCCACTTTATTAGAGACGGGGTTTCACCATATTGGTCAGGCTGGTCTCGAACTCCTGACCTCAGGTGATCCACCTGCCTCAGCCTCCCAAAGTGCTGGGATCACAGGCATGGGGCATAACGCCTGGCCCATTTCTTTTCTTTTTTTTTTTTTTCAGACGGAGTCTCGCTTTGTCACTGGGCTGGAGTGCAGTGGCACAATCTCAGCTCACTGCAACCTCCACCTCCCGGGTTCAAGCAATTCTCCTGTCTCAGCCTCCCGAGTAGCTGGGACTACAGGTGTGCGTCACCATGCCCAGCTAATTTTTATATTTTTAGTAGAGATGGGGTTTCACCATGTTGGCCAGGATGGTCTGGATCTCTTGACCTCGTGATCCACCCACCTCGGCCTCCCAAAGTACTGGTATTACAGGCGTGAGCCACTGCACCCGGCCACGCCTGGCCCATTTTTGCAATATGTTATTGGTTACACATTCAGCCCTACATAGGGTTGCCAGATGTAGTAAATAAAAATATAGGATGCCCAATTAAACTTGAAGTTTAGATAAAACAATGAATAGGCCGGGCGCGGTGGCTCAAGCCTGTAATCCCAGCACTTTGGGAGGCCGAGACGGGCGGATCACGAGGTCAGGAGTTCGAGACCATCCTGGCTAACACGGTGAAACCCCGTCTCTACTAAAAAATACAAAAAGCTAGCCGGGCGAGGTGGCTGGCGCCTGTAGTCCCAGCTACTTGGGAGGCTGAGGCAGGAGAATGGCGTAAAAACCCGGGAGGCGGAGCTTGCAGTGAGCAGAGATCCGGCCACTGCACTCCAGCCTGGGCGACAGAGCGAGACTCCGTCTCAAAAAAAAAAAAAAAAAGAATAATAGTATATGTATGTATCATAAAATATTGCAAAATACGAAAAAATTATCTGAAATTCAAATTTAACCACCATCCTGTATTTAATCTGGAACCCTAACCCTATTCAGTGCACAAACTTTTGAAAAATATGCCAAAGTGGGTGTGAATACCAGGAAGCCAGGTTCACTGGGGGCCATCTTGGAAGCTGGCTTCTACAACTTTAACATGCTGGGCATGGTAGACTCGGAATAAATGGTAAACAATGAAAAATAATGATTCCTGCACTCATGCAGTTTGTAGCCTGTTGAATAAAATCAACTTGAATCAACCCAGCAGGAAAATAAATACAAAACCTTAACAATGATAAAAGTACTTCAGAGAGAAATAGCTGATGCTTGGGACAGGGATGGGGTCCTCATCAAAATGGTCCCCTTTTTTTTTTTTTGGTGCAGGGATGGGGTCCTCATTAAAATACCCACTTTTTTCCTGGGGAAGAGGGGGAACAGGGTCTTGCTCTGTCTTCCAGGCTGGAGTGCAGTGGCATAATCATAGCTCACTGCAGCCTCAACCTCCTAGGTTCAAGTAATCCTCCTGCTTCAGCCTTTCAAGTAACTTGGACTACAGGCTACAGTAGCCAAACTCAGCTAATTTTTTAAGATCTTTTTCTAGCGATGAGGTCTCGCTATGTTGCCCAGGCTGGTCTTGAACTCCTGGCCTCAAGTGATCCACCTTGGCCTCCCAAAGTGTTGGGATTACAGGCATGAGACACCTCACCCAGCCCACGTTTGCTTTATAGATTGAGTTTTTACATGTGATTTGATTTGTCTCTATGGGCATATAAGGGGTATATGGAGGGTTCTGTTGCTAAAAGAAGGAAATAAAACCCGGAAATGCATGGTTTTGAACCTTAGCTGAATCCATAAGCACACACAAATGAATGCATGTAAACATGGCAAAAATGGAATAGGGTCTGTAGTCTAGTTAACCGTTTTCACTAATGCTAATTTCCTGGTTTTGCTATTGCACTACAGTTGCATAAGATCAGCATTGGGGGAAGCCAGGTGAAGGACACATGGAACCCTTTGGACTATTTTTTCAACTTCACATGAGTCTATAATTATTTCAAAATAAAAAGTTAATAAACAACCCATTAAAAAAAAAAAAGCAACTGTTGTTTGGAAATGGAAGCAAGGTTAGATCAAAATAATCCAGACTTGGCAGGGTGTGGTGGCTCATGCCTGTAATCCCAGCACTTTGGGAGGCTGAGGTGGGTGGATCACCTGCGGTCAGGGGTTCAAGACCAGCCTGACCAAGATGGCGAAACCCGGTCTCTACCAAAAATACAAAAATTAGCTGGGCGTCGTGGCATATGCCTGTAGTCCCAGCTACTCAGGGGACTGAGACAGGAGAGGTGCTTGAATCCAGGAGGTGGAGGTTGCAGTGACCCAAGATCTCGCCACCGCACTCCAGCCGTGATAGAGCAAGACTCAGTATAAAAAAACCCTCCAAGTTCATGAAAGGACTGGAGAAGGGACTGATGTGTGGAGCCAAGGGTTCTGTCTGAAGAAATCGAATTTTTTTTGTTTTCTCTCTTTTGAGATGGAGTTTCGCTCTTGTTGCCCAGGTTGGAGTGCAATGGTACAATCTCAGCTCACTGCAGCCTCCGCTTCCCGGGTTCAAGTGATTCTCCTGCTTCAGCCTCCTGAGTAGCTGGGATTACAGGTATGCGCCACCATGCCCAGTTAATTTTGTGTTTTTAATAGAGACAGGGTTTCTCCATGTTAGTCAGGCTGGTCTCAAACTCCCGACCTCTAGTGATCCGCCCACCTCGGTCTCCCAAAGTGCTGGCATTACAGGTGTGAGCCACCACATCCAGCAGGAATGGAATTCTTATTGTTAATTATCCTGAGCAGTGTTGGTTTAGAACACAGAATGAGGCCAATTTTGAGGATAGGGGTAAGAGGTGTCCTCCTGGTTCTGGGCCCAGATGTGGGGTCCGGAGAGGCCTGGAACACTTCCACTGGTAGGGCAGTTGTCCTTGGTCCCAAGGAAGAGGCTGGGGAAACCCTCAAAGAAGCCTGAGTTTTTGGGTGACCCAGCCTCTTAATTTAAATAGTAGATGAAAGAACTGTTTTCATTTTCTACCCCAAAATGAAGAAAGGGAACATTCTGCTGACATCAGTGTATCCCAGAGATCTGAAAGCCATTTGCTGACCCATGATTGAGGCGGATCAATTGTTTTTTAAGGATAACTGTGGCCAATTGTTGATGGGTTTTCTGTTGTGGTGGTGGTTTGTTTTTTGTTTTTTGAGACAGGGTCTCGCTCTGCCAACCCAGGCTGGAGTGCAGGCAGTGGCACAATCAAGGCTCACTGCAGCCTTGTCCTGCTGGGCTTAAGTGGTCCTCCCACCTCAGCCACCCAATTAGCTGGGACTACAGGTGCTTGCCACCATGCCCAGCTAATATAAATTTTTTTGAGATGGAGTGTCACTCTGTCACTCAGGCTGGAGTGCAGTGGCACAATCTCAGCTCACTGCAACCTCTGCCTTCCAGGCTCAAGTGATTCTCTTGCCTCAGCCTCCCGAATAGCTGGGATTACAAGCGTGAGACACCACACCTGGCTAATTTTTTGTTTTGTTTTGAGACAGGGTCTCACTCTGTCACCCAGATTGGAGTGCAATGCCTCAATCTTGGCTAACCACTACAACCTCTGCCTCCTAGGCTCAGGTGATTCTCCTGCCTCAGCCTCCTGAGTAGCTGGGATTACTGGCATGCGCCACTACCACCTGGCTAATTTTTTTGTATTTTTAGTAGAGAGGAGATTTCACCATGTTGGCCAGGCTGGTCCTGAACTCCTGACCTCAAAATTATCCACCTGCCTTGGTCTCCCAGAGTGCTGGGATTGCAGGTGTAATCGATTGCACCTGGCGCCTGGCTAGTTGGGTTTTGTTGTTGTTGTTGTTGTTTGTATTTTTAGTAGAGATGGATTTTTACCATGTTGGCCAGGCTGATCTCGAACTCCTGACCTCAGGTGATCAGCCCACCTCAGCCTTCCAAAGTGATGGGATTACAGGCATGAGCCATCATGCCCAGCTCGAGCTAATTTTTAAAACTTTTTGTAGAGATAAGGTCTCATTATTTTGCCGAGGCTGGTCTTGAACTCCTGGACTCTTGAGACATTTGTTCAGGAGGAAGCCAACACCATGTATGAAGTTTAACCACCCTGAGATGGCCATGTCCTGAAGAAGCCCCGTCTAGCCATGCAGAGCGACTACATGGATAACAAATATCCCATTAAGCCTCTAGACACTCCAACCATCCCAGCCCAGGTACCAGACAAATGAATGAAGAAACCTTCAGCTGCCATCTGACTAGAGAACCACCAGCTCACTCTAGTTAATTTCCAAAACTGAGAGGTCTTTTTGTGTTTTTTTTTGAGACAGGGTTTCACTCTGTCCCCCAGGCTGGAGTGCAGTGGTGCAATCACAGCTCACTGCAACCTCCACTTCCCAGGCTCAAGTGATCCTACCTCAGCCTCCCCAGTAGCTGGGACTACAGGCACATGTCACCATGCCCAGCTATTTTTATTTTTTTCTAGAAACCAGGGTTTCACCATGTTGTGCAGGCTGGTCTGGAATTTCTGTGCTCAAGTGATCCTCCTGCCTTGGCCTCCCAACATACTGGGATTACAGGCATGAGCCACTGCACCTGGCTAGAACTGAGAGATCTGACAAGTCGTGGCCAGGCGTGGTGGCTCACGCCTGTAATCCCAGCACTTTGGGATGCCAAGGAAGGTGAATCATCTGAGGTCAGGAGTTCGAGACCAGCCTGGCCAACATGGTGAAACTCCATCTTTACTAAAAATACAAAAATTAGCCAAGTGTGGTGGCAGGCGCCTGTAGTCCCAGCTACTCCGGAGGCTGAGGCAGCAGAATTGCTTGAATCCAGGAGGTGGAGGTTGCAGTGAACCAAGATCACACCATTGCACTCCAGCCTGGGTGACAAGAGTGAAACTCTGTCTCAAAAAAAACAAACAAGTTGCTTTAAGTCACTCAGCTTGGGGCTGCTTGGTTGTGCCGCAAGAGATGAGTGGAACAATGGATGAGACTGGATGTCCTCTGCTACCCAATGACTGGTGACTATGAGCTTCCTGGGTCTGTAATTTCATCAGCTGTCCATCCCTTACCCTGGAGGGATAGCGGATTTATTCTTTGGGTAGACATAGGTTAAGCGTTTGTCTTTTTTTTCCTCGATGAAAAATTGCCACATGCTTTTGAGGCCCTGGAAGGTTCAACCAGGTTGGCGGCTGCTAACGAGGGTGAAGATCTATATTCAGTCCATCTGGCACATGTGCAGAAGACCATTCTGCAACCCCAGGTCATGACTACAAATGGCTGGCTCTCAGCTGGACAAACATACATCCCGATGAGAACATACGGTTGGTTCATCACAACCTATCTCTTATTTCACAATAGTAATAGTAATCATTATAGCTACCATTTATTAAGCCTTCACCATGGGGCTGTAAGTCTTCATTGCTTAGCTTTACTAAACTAGATAATGTGTTTACTTATCTCATGGATTTCTCTTAACCATTCCCTGAGATCCCCCTACAGTTCTTATCTGTTTACCCCCATTTTACAGAAGAGGAAAACCGAGGCTCAGAGACGTGGAGTCACTTGGCCACAGTCACACAGTTGGAAAGTGGTAGAGCCAGGATGAGATGCTAGTTCTGACTCCAAAGCTAGTCATATATAGTAATAGCACCCAAGTAATGTGTAGATTACCATGCTTTCACATGTGGCAAATTAAGGAATCAGAATGGATGATGCATGCTGCCCAAGCTGGACAGAGGATACGCCAGGGCACAAGTGACGGCTGACCCACTGCTCCACGGAACCCCCAAGAAAGGCTCTAGAACAAAGCCCTGATTTCACAGTGAGATTAAAATTCTGCCCAAATCAGGGTACATGGGTGGAATTAATCAAAAAAGTTAATATGTATGCCTTTCACCCTAGCAATTCTACTTCTCATTTTGCAGAGATTCACTCATACAGTGGCACCAAGAGGTTATATGTGCAGGAGAACGTCCATTGCAGCTTTGCCAGTAGCGATGAAAACTGCTAACAGCTTAAGGGCCTAGCCAAAGTGGAATGCTCAAAAAAGATGGTTTGCTCAGCCGGGCGCAGTGGCTCACACCTGTAATCCCAGCACTTTGGGAGGCTGAGGCGGGCAGATCACGAGGTCAGGAGATCGAGACCATCCTGGCTGACACGGTGAAACCCCGTCTCTATTAAAAATACAAAAAATTAGCTGAGCGTGGTGGTGGACGCCTGTGGTCCCAGCTACTCAGGAGGATGAGGTAGGAGAATGGCGTGAACCTGGGAGGAGCTTGCAGTGAGCCGAGATCGCGCCACTGCACTCCAGCCTGGGGGACAGAGCGAGACTCCGTCTCAAAAAAAAAAAAAAAAAAGATGGTTTGCTCTAGAACAGGCAGCTGGTAGAAGGCATGGTGTTAGATCAGCACATGTTCACATCAGAAACGCTCCAGAAGCCAGGTGCGGTGGCTCACGCCTGTAATCCCAACACTTTGAGAGGCTGAGGCAGGATTGCTTGAGCCCAGGAGTTTGAGACCGGCCTGGGCAACACAGTAATTCCCCTTTTTACAAAAAATAGAAAGTTAGCCCCGTGTCATGGTCCAGCCACTCAGGAGGCTGAAGTGAAAGGACTACTTGTGCCCAGGAGTGAGAGGATGCAGTGAGCTGTGTTTGTGCCACTGCCCTGCAGCCTGAGCAACAAAGCGGGACTCTGTCTCCAAAACAAACGAACAATCCTCCAGAACAATTGGTTAAATTACATTTTGGAATAACCTATTCAAAATGTTTTTTTTTCATACATCTTTAAGATGATAATATTTATATGTTCAAAAATTTAAAGTCTGGAAGACTATGTACAAACAGAAAATGGTAGCATTACCTTTAGGGAAGAAAGGAGATACTGAGAGGACGTACAAATACAGCCCCCTTGCCTTCTTACTATGAATTCTGATTGTCCCATGTTTTACAATATATTCATGTAGTACTCTAGATAAAATCTTTCCAGATCAAATCAGAGGAGATGAAATGACAGTGGATTCTGAGCCTAGTTTTTTTCAGGGAACAAGACCCAGGGCTACCACTTGGGGGCTAGAAACAGAAATTTTATTTATTTTATTTAATTTATTTTATTTTTGAGATGGAGTCTCGCTCTGTTGCCCAGGCTGGAGTGCAATAGCATGATCTTGGCTCACTGCAACCTCTGTCTCCTGGGTTCAAGCAATTCTCCTGCCTCAGCCTCCCAAGTAACTGCAACTACAGGCATGCACCACCACGTCCAGCTAATTTTTGTATTTTTAGTAGATGGGGTTTTGCCAAATTGGCCAGGCTGGTCTCGAACTCCTGACCTCAGGTTATCTGCCCACCTTGGCCTCCCAAAGTGCTGGGATTACAAGCATGAGCCACCGGGCCCAGCCTCTTTATTTTCTTTCAGTGTTTTCCCAGGAAGCTCTCTGAATATCCAGGGTCCTCATGGATGGACTTCTCATAAAAGGTAATTCCTGGAACCAGACATAAATTTTTTTTTTTTTTTTTTTTGGTGTGTGTGGGGGAGGGGATGCACAGCTGTCACCAGATTCTCAAAGGGACAGTGTCACACTTAACAGAGCAAGGAGAGTAATCAGTGACTGGTGAATGATCATTTATCAGAGCCTGTGTGTCAAAATTTAAAAAATAAGAAGTGGCCGGGCGCGGTGGCTCAAGCCTGTAATCCCAGCACTTTGGGAGGCCGAGACGGGCGGATCACGAGGTCAGGAGATCAAGACCATCCTGGCTAACACGGTGAAACTCCGTCTCTACTAAAAAATACAAAAAACTAGCCGGGCGAGGTGGCGGGCGCCTGTAGTCCCAGCTACTCGGGAGGCTGAGGCAGGAGAATGGCGTAAACCCTGGAGGCGGAGTTTGCAGTCAGCTGAGATCCGGCCACTGCACTCCAGCCCAGGCAACAGAGCAAGACTCCATCTCAAAAAAAAAATAAAAAAAATTAAAAAAAAAAAAAATAAGAAGTAACTGCTGAAGAAATGAACAAAAAGGGTCACACCTTCAAAAAAGCCTAATTACCATTCCAGAGCAGTCTCAAGACAAGGAGAGATAAGAGCTGTTTCACACTGAGGGCTTATCTGGTACCAAGGACCACCACCAACGTCATCCATTAGCCATCCCCAATAAAACCATGAAGTTCAGCCTGGACAGCATAGAAAGACCTCGTCTCTACAAACAAAAAAAGATAAAGTAAAAATAAAAATAAAAAGTAGCCAGGTGTGGTGGCACATGCCTGTAGTCCCAGCTACTCAGGAGGCTAAGGTGGGAGGATCACTCGACCCTAGGAGACCGAGGCTGCAGTGAGCTATGATCACGCCACTGTACTCTAGCCTGACAGAGCGAGATTCTGTCTGAACACACACAGACACACACATACACCACGAACTTTTAACTTCCCCATTTTACAGATGAAGAGACAAAGTCTCAAGCCATACAGCCAGGAGGTCAGACTGACTCCAAAAACCCATGCTCCAAGCCACAATAAGTCACTGCCTTCCAAAAGCCTCATATTATCATGAGATATAAGGCAAGGAGGTATGGTAAAACACCTTAACCCTTAAAGATACAAACTTATTGTAGGCCTAGTTGGTCCCTCAGCTTTTGGTGACTGCTATAAAGGGTTAACTCAGCAGGCTTGAAGTGTCCAAACACAGCACATCTCAAAGAAAAAACTGGCCTTAATGGGCTCCTGAGAGATAACCTCTAAGTCCTTAGAATATCCTCCCAAACAGGGGTGTCTTTATATACCTCAGGCCTTGGGCCATACCAGGCCAGATAGTTTGTGCTCATAATGTGGTTTACGGTGGGGACCTTGGGCCATGCTGTATCATTTTGACCTCTGGAGTGGCTGGTGATTACGTAACTAAAGTCAGTCATGTGATTGCCCCATGTGACTGACATGCAATAAAAACCTAGACCCCAAGGCTAGGGTGAGCTTTCTGGCTGGTAATATTTAGTATGTGTTGTCACATATCATTGCTGGGAAAACTAAGTGTGTCTGTAAGACTCTACGGGGAGAGGACAACTGGAAGCCTGAGGCTGGTCTCTCCTGGACTCTGCCCTGTGCACCTTTTTCTCTTGCTGATTTTATTTTGAGATGGCATCTTGCTCTGTCACCCAGGCTGGAGTAAAATGGCACGATCTCGGCTCACTGCAACCTCCACCTCCCAGGTTCAGGCGATTCTCCTGCCTCAACCTCCTGAGTGGCTGGGATTACAGGTGCACGCCACCACGTCCAGCTAATTTTTGTATTTTTAGTAGAGACGGAGTTTCACCATGTTGGCCAGGCTGGTCTCGAACTCCTGACCTCAGGCGATCCTCCTGCCTCTGCCTCCCAAAGTGCTGTGATTGCAGGCATGAGCCACTGCGCCCAGCCTGTTTTGCTGATTCTAATGTGCATCCTTTTGCTGTAATAAATCACAACCATGAGGATAATAGCTCTTCTGAATTCTGAGTTCTAGCCAATCATCGATTCTAGGGGTGGCCTTGGGGATCCCAACACAAGAATTCGGCTGTGCCTTACATGCACCTATATTCTCCAGCTTTTTGCTCATCACAAATCTCCCTGACAAAATCCAGTATGGAAAGAAAAAAAAAAATTATTCATTCAGTAAAGTAAGGCATAAACAAATGAGCCCCTGTTCACTTTATTCAAAGAGTATTTTTTTTCTCTGTGAAACTAGGTAGAACTGAGGAGGAATCAAAGAAAGCCTCATATATTAAATTCTTAAATAGATTCTTTGAATTCAAAGTAAGGGTCAATAGGAGAGGCACAGTTTGTGGGCCTTGTCCCAGCAAACAAAGCCACCAAGGCAGTCCTGCAAATTAAGGAGGATGGCAAATCTGTCTCTTAAAAAAAAGTTCTTGAGGGGAAAAATATAAAATACCTAAGTTTCAAAAGCCGGACTACTTCCATACCCTTCGTTCTCTACCCTGGCGTGTCCAAAGATAGAGAGTTTCAAGGTACATTTTCAATGATTCAGCTTTTGCAAACATATGCAAATACATTCCTCATCAGCAGTCCTGTTTTGGCGATTAATAGCAAGCAATATGCTTGGATTAGAGGTCCGATTTCCACTTAAATGCAGTTTCTTCTCTTCTTGGCAATGAAGTTCTTTTGCAGAGATCTGAAAGGGGGGAAGACTGTGTTAGACTCAGAGTAACAATTCTGAAATAGATCATTTATATTTATACATGTGATTGCAGAACATACTGTCTTCCTCCATTCGCATGAGCATGTAAGGTTTTACGAATGCATCCCAGATGGCCAGAGAGAGTTTAAATTTAAAAACGTTTCCTGGGCTCTTCCCCACATCTCATCTTGCATCCACTTGACCTCAAATATACACTTTTCTTATGGATACAGAGCAAATGACAGTGATTATGTGATAAATACTGATGAATTCTTGGAGGCAAGGGCAGGATTCATGTTTGTTCAAGACCAACTCTGTATCCAGGATCAGCTACAGCGCCGTGTATATGGTATCTCATCTAAACAGTAAAACAAGTAACAAATCTGCCTTTGTCAATGAGAAGGTCCAGGAGTCTACTAATGATCTGCAGAAAGGGAACGAGGGGAACAGAGTTAGTGAGGAACAGGGAGGAAAGCTGTTTTTCATGACAGGGTTCTTTTTTGGAATAGAACTATGGGATCTTGGGTGGGCGTGGTGGCTCATGCCTGTAATCCCAGCACTTTGGGAGGCTGAGGCGGGCAGATCACTTGAGACCAGGAGTTCGAGACCAGCCTGGCCAACATGGTGAAACCCCATCTCTACTAAAAATACAAAAATTAGCTGGGTGTGGTGGCACACACTTGTAATCCCAGCTACTTGGAAGGCTGAGGCATGAGACTCACTTGAACCCCAGAAGGCGGAGATTGCAGTGAGCCGAGATCGTGCCACTGCACTCCAGCCTGGGCAACAGGGTGAGACTGTCTCAACAAAAAAACACCCAAAAAACAAAAACTCTGGGATCTTAGTGCAACTCAAGATGGGAACCCTGATAATGACAGAGTCCTTGCAGATTGGAGCAAAGTAAATTGAAAAAAAAAAACTAAAACATATGCCAATTGTTTAAAAATAGATGAAGAGACTAAAAATAAGAGTCCAAGCTGGAAGCTGTGTTTCAATGTAAAATAACTTCTCTTGAGGTTTTCTTGAACCTGATCATAGAGGCTGGGGGACAGAAGGAAGCGAGCGAGCTCATGCAGCCTTAACTCCAGTGCCTAAGTCCACAGCGAGGGGTCAGCACTTCACAGTTTCCAAGCACTCCCACCTGGGCCAGCTCATGCCATCTTATGGCCAACCTCAGAGGCAGGCAATGATGAATCCCCATTCTCCAGATGAAGAAACCTGGGGCTGAAGGAAGTTAAACCTGGAGTTCTTAAATCTTTGAATTACCAAGTTCAAAAAAATCCCTTTCCCCACCCCTTAGTAGAATATGGATGGGTAAATGTGCACTTAAAATCATTCACTAAAAGCAAACCTGGGAGGAAGTCTGTCCCTTGAGGGCTGTGTAGCCTTGGGCAAGTCAAGCCCTTCTCTGTGCTTTGGTTTTCTCTTCTGTAAAATGGAATGATCATGTCATCTGCCTCCCAAGGATGCTGAAGGTTAAATGAGTAACACAGGACCAGTACCTGGCCCAGTGGCCATGGGGGTTATTCTTAGAACATAACTGCTTGTGACTGTTATTAGAACAATAATTGCTGTGGCCCAACGCTGATGCTGTTTGTAGAAGCCAGACTGGCAGACAGCATTCTGTGCAAAACTGGTTCCGGAATCTCCCCGTCCCCCATCATAGTGGTCCTTCCTGCCCCGTCCCCAGTGTCAGATAAACTTTTTCTGGTTGGTTCAGCGTTAATCCCTCTCCCTGTCCTTGATCCAGAGCTAGAACACTAAGCCTTGATTCTATAAATAGCACCCCCAGTCTGTCACCATGGAAACCTCTGATGGGGCTGGGTCAGCCCACCCTAGTGGACATGACTCCCCCAGGGAGGCTCTGGAAGGACAGAAAAGTGGCTTTTCAGAAAAGTGGCTCTGGGGCCACCCAGAAGCAGCGGGAACCCCCAGTGAAGTCCACAGGCTTACCTGGAAATCACAAGCTTCCTAAGTGGGAGGAGGTGCTGTTCTGGTTCACCTGGAGAAAGACAATAAAGAGAGGAAGGGGTCATGGCCAGGTGGGGGATGCCTCACTGTCTTGAGGGTCACCCCTCAGCATCACTGAGTCATGCACATGCTTATTACTCATGGAGTATTTACTGTACATCTACTATGTGCCATGTGCTGGGATAGCGTGGTGAGTGTGACAGACCCAAAACTAGGATCGCGGAACTTACGTTCAAGTTGGAGAAAAAGCGTATTGAACATGCACAGATGCAAGATAATGTCAAACCTGCGCAATGTGACAGGCTGCTATGAGTGATCAGTATCTGTGCTACTTCAAAAACGGTGGCCAGGAAAGGACTCTAGAAGATGGCATTTCAGCTGTGGTATAATAAATATTTGGTCACTGTCCCCAGTTCCTGGCACACAGCTCCCCAAACCCTTGGACTCTCTGAGGGAATAAGGGTATCTTGGCCAGGTGCCGTGGCTCACACCTGTAATCCCAGAGCTTTGGGAGGCCGAGGTGGGTGGATCACTTGAGGTCAGGAGTTCGAGACCAGACTGGCCAACATGGAGAAACCCCTTCTCTACTAAAAATACAAAAATTAGCTGGGCATGGTGGCCGGTGCTCGTAATCCCAGCTACTTGAGAGGCTGAGGCAGAAGAATTGCTTGAACCTGGGAGGCAGAGGCTGCAGTGAGCCAAGATCGCACCACTGCACTCCAGCCTGGGCAACAAGAGGAAAACTCCATCTCAAAAACAAAAAACAAACAAAAAGGGTTAGGGCAGTTTATACTTCCCTGCAGTGTATGACATATGCAAGATGTCTAGCTGACCTGGGACTAGTTTTTGTTGCTTTTAGGAACAAAATACGAAGGAATGGCATACCCCCACGCTCAGGAGGGCTGCCTTGCAGGTAAGTTGTGTCAAGCCTCTATTTCCAACCCTCATCTCCCTACTGTCCTCCACTGTGCACATAATGTCATTCTGGATGTCGTAAAAACTGGAAATGGTCTTGAAGAAGCTGTTTAGTAAATGGTAGCACATGCATTCCACAGAACGCTACGTAGCCGTCCAAAATGGTGCCGGTGAAACTCAAAAGATAGGAAAATAGTAAGAAAGCAAAACAAGGCAGCTTGAACATTAAAACTGTAATGAACATTCCTGTAAATCACATTGGGATAGAAACAAACAAAAATATAATTGCAACGAATGCAAAAGTGCATACACATTCCAGAGGTTTCGGCCACCCCTCCCCGCTTTCAGGTGTTCACGGTTCCCTCTGCTGGGAAGCCTTTTCTATCCAGAGCTTTGTGTGGGAGACCTAGTTTTAATCTTTCAGATATTGGCTTATGGGTGTTTTCCAATATCAGTGACCAATTCTGATTATCTGGATACCAACTGGGCGTTCAACAATTCGGTTCAGTTCTGACATCGACTCCCAGACTTAGTTAGCATCAGCTGCCATAGAGTAAGGGCTCGGTTCCCCAACTGCCCTACTTTAGATGCCAGCTGCAATGGGGTACGCAGGCTATCTACACTTCTTCCCAGCCAACTACAGATCTGGAGGTTCCCACAACCCCCACTCTGATTTGATAATTCACTAGAACAGCTCACAGGACACAGGAGCACACTTTACTAACTGCTACCTGTTTACTATAAATAATACAACGCAAGCTTGGGCAACATGCCAAAACCCCGTCTCTACAAAAAAAATACAAAAATTAACCAGGCATGGTGGTGTGTGTCTGTAGTCCCAGCTACCTGGGAGGCTGAGGTGGGAGGATTGCTTGAACCCAGGAGAAGGAGGCTACAGCGTGCCATGATCACACCACTGCATTCCAGTCTCAAAGGAAAGAAAAGAAAGAAAGCCCAAGAAAAAAGTCCCCACGAAGTCCCTCCAACTGCATTCAAGCCAGAAGACGTAGTGAAAGGCTGCTCCCTGGCAGAAGGGCCACTGAGACGTGGCTCCAGCCGGATCAGTGCTTAGAGACCCTCTGGTCCAGCCCGCATCACCACAGCCCCCACCTGTTTTTTTTTTTTGAGATGGAGTCTCGCTGTGTTGCCCAGGCTGGAGAGTGCAGTGGTGTGATCTCAGCTCACTGCAACCTCTGCCTCCTGGCTTCAAGTGATTCTCCTGCCTCAGCCTCCCGAGTAGCTGAGATTACAGGTGTGTGCCACCACGCCCGGATAATTTTTGTATTTTTAGTAGAGATGGGGTTTCATCATGTTGGTCAGGCTGGTCTTGAACTCCTGACCTCGTGATCTACCTGCCTCAGCCTCCCAAAGTGGTGGGATTACAGGCAGCCAGCCCGCATCCCCCTTTTTATAATGGGAAAACCATCAACCAGAGTAGAGAAGTGACACATCCAAGGGCATACAGACAGCTGGAGGTATAGCTGAGAAAGACAGAATTTGGAATTCCCCTTGGGGTTTCTAACCTGAAAATATCCTTTCAGATTGGCTGGTGTTTTATAGTCCCCTTTCAAGACCTAAGGAAGAGAAAAAGAAGTATCACTATTATGAAAATCACCAAAAAATAAAGTTTTGTCATTCCCAACACATCTAGTCATCCACCTATCCACCTCGCCACCCACTCATCCCTCATTCCATCAAACATTGATTAAGCTCCTCTTCTTCCAGGCAGTATTCTATGCATTGTGTCTGGTTGACAGAATGGTAACCAATAATTGAAATTCCTGTTTCCCTAGAGCTACCGTTCTAGAGGAGGCACCAGATTAACACACCAAGAAACAATAAACACAAATAAACAAGGACATAGTAAACCATGGGAACTGTTGTGAAGAAAGTACAGTAAAGAGGTGTGATTAGGAGTAACCAGGGGGGCCGGGCGCGGTGGCTCAAGCCTGTAATCCCAGCACTTTGGGAGGCCAAGACGGGCGGATCACGAGGTCAGGAGATCGAGACCATCCTGGCTAACCCGGTGAAACCCCGTCTCTACTAAAAAACACAAAAACCTAGCCGGGCGAGGTGGCAGGCGCCTGTGGTCCCAGCTACACGGGAGGCTGAGGCAGGAAAATGGCGTAAACCCAGGAGGCGGAGCTTGCAGTGAGCTGAGATCCGGCCACTGCACTCCAGGCTGGGCGACAGAGCGAGACTCCGTCTCAAAAAAAAAAAGAGGAGTAACCAGGGGGCTTCTTTTGAGTGGATGGTCAAGAAGGGACTCATGTCAGGCGCAGCGACTCACGCCTGTAATCCCAGCACTTCTGGAGGCCAAGGCAGGAGGATCACCTGAGTCCAGGAGTTTGAGACCAGCCTGGGAAACACAGCGAAACCCCATCTCTACAAAAATTAAAAATTAGCTGGGCATGGTGGCATGCACTTACAGTCCCAGCTACTCTGGAGCTACTGCAGCCTTGGTTGCAGGATTGGTTGAGCCCGGGAGGTTGAGGCTGCGGTGAAGCATGATCACATCACTCCACTCCAGCCTGAGTGACAGAGTGAGACCCTGTCTCTAAGAAAATGAATAAATAAAAATAAAAAGGGCCTCTTGAAATAGATAACCTTTGAGTTGAGACCCAAAGGACAAGGAAAAATAGGTAGGTTAAGGTCAGAAGAAAAAGCCCTCCAGGCAGAGGCAACAGAGCAAAGGCCCTGAAGTTAGAACCAGAACATTTCAGGCCTTTCCGCTAGTAGTCATGTTTAAAAATAAAATGAAACAAGGGAAATTAATTCTAATAATATCTTTTACTTAATCTGATATAGCTATTTTTTTTTTTTTTTTTTTTTTTTGAGACAGGGTCTCACTCCCATAGCCCAGGCTGGAGTGCAGTAGTGCAATCGTGGCTCACTGCAGCCTCCACTTCCCAGCGTCAGGTGATTCTCCCACCTCAGCCTCCTGAGTAGCTGTGACTACAGGCACGCGCCACCATGTCCAGCTAATTTTCTGTACTTTTAGTAGAGATGAGGTTTCGCCGTGTTACCCAGGATGGTCTCAAACTCTGCCTGCCATCTGCCTGCCTTGGCCTCCAAAAGTGCTAGGATTATAGACATGAGCCATCATGTCCAGCCTATCTAATATATGAACATCTCAATATGTAATTTACATCAAAGTGACTAATGAGAAACATTACATACTTGTTTTTTTGTCCTAAGCCTTCAAAATCTAGTGTGTATTTTACACTAACAGTACCTCTCACTTTGGACTAGCTTCCCTCTACAGGATCAGTGTGGCCACACATGGCTAGTGGCTACCATATGGGCAGTGAAGGCAGAGACGATTTCATCAGCATAGATGTCCTTTTAGCCACTGCGTTTACTGAGTCCCAGGATCCATTATTGGAACACACAGGGTCCACGGCACACACAGGCATGCATGCACACTCACAGGGCTTAGTGAGAGGACTTATCTTCGCAGTAACAGCCAAGCTATGGCCAAAACTAAACCAGGGATCTAGCACTTGCCAAGATGTGTTCACTGCCCCAGGGAAGAAACCTCTTTGGATGAAAATGAGAGACAGCTTCCATTTTAAATAAACAAACACAAAAAGCTCCAAAGAGTTGATGTTAACCACCAGTGCTCATGAAAATTATTCATGTTTTATAAAATACATAAAGTCTGGCCTTACTCTAGGAACTTCTGACCCATAGCCTGGGGCAAGCCAGGGGCAGCCAGCCACCTTTTAAGGAGACCCCAGAGGAGCCACTGCTGGGCCCTTGGCTGAGAACAGTGAAGCAAGCAACACCCAGCCCACTACTGCAGTGTCCCCAGCCGGTCCTCGCCTCTGCTTCTGAGAAGCACCTGGGGCTGGATTGTGAGATCACTACCATCTTCTTTTTAATCCAGTTAATTAATATTTCATTATAATAATAGATGTACAACCCATAGGTAGATAAAAGTATGTAAAACACATAAGTGGGCTTTAAAGGTTACTATTATTAAGGAATAATAACAAAATAAAAATTAATAATAATATTTATAATAAAAAAAACAAACCACATCTGGGTTGCAGCCATTCACCTGTCAGTGTTGGCTGGGTATGTACGTTGAATCTGAGTATTTCCGTAAATAGATGTCTGCAGAATCAACTAATGTCAAGAGGAAGAGGAACTCACGAGACCCACAGACAAAGCTTACCCTTCAATTACAAGGGCACAGCCCCCAAAGCTCAGTGTTAGTAAATTCTCTTTGTTAAAGAGAGATCAGTGAGTGCTGGAGAGGCAGGCGCTAATGACTTACTAGCACCAAATAGAAACTTTCTCGTTGAGCCAACTGAAGAGTTACAGAACTAAGAGACGATTAACTTTTTTCCGTTGTGATTCAATACAAGAACTGTTCACTTCCTAAAATCAGCACACGCTCAGAAATGCTGAGCTTAGCTTAAAGACTCTGGGTCTAACGATGTAAGGGCTACGAAAGCTCTTCCTTAGGCCTCGGTCCCATTTTCTAATATTTGCCTATAAGGAAGTTAGAACACAGCACTTCAAGTAAACTGGAAGCTGTAATGGCAATGTATAAATAAGGCCATCAACTTGCTAACTGTTCTTTTACCCAGTGGGTGTTAGCCTACTTTAACACTTCAAAAGCATTTTGTCAGTCACTGGAGGCTCACACCTGTAATTCCAGCACTTTGGGAGAGTGAAGCGGGGGATCCCTTACGGCCAGGAGTTCTAGACCAGCCTGGGAAACACAGTGAGACCCCACCTTTATAAAAAATAAAATTAGCTGTGCATGGTGGTGTGCACCTGTAGTCCTAGCTACTCAGGAGCCTGGGGTGAAAGGATGGCTTAAGCCCAGAAGTATGGGGCTGCAGTAGCTATAACTGCACCAATGCACCCAGGTTGGGCAACAGAGCAAGACCATGTCTCAAACAAAACAATACAAAACCAAAAAAGTCATTTCCCTTCACCATCTTAACCAAGGATAATTTTAAACGTAATGTAAACGCCCCAAACTCACATTTGTCTGAGAAATCAACATTAAACCTTATAAGGCAAGAAAGGGACCAATATCTTATTTATTTATACCCCCTCTCAACAAAGACTTGAGGTGCTTTACAAACAGATAAACAAATAGACAGGGAAATAGGGGTAAAAGTGTAAATCAAATTAGAGAAATAAGATGAAATTAGTGTACAAGCTGGCCTGCTGTTAAGAGTATGAGAGATAGGCTACCAGTTGACTTTGAGCTTCCCTGCAGCCCAAGCAAAACGGAAATCTAAGCAATCATGCAGTTCACCGTGTCCATCAGATAGAAACAAATCAGATGACCAGGAACTGAGAGACTGAACATTTCCTCAGGTGGCTGGAGCTTCCACATCTGCAAAAGCCCCAGATCCCCAAGAGCACACTTCCGCAAGTACAGGTGCACACTCACCCGCTGTGTGTTATTGACGACGATGGGGTCAGGGTTGCCGTAGTTGGGGGGATTTGCATAAGGGTCATAGCCGAGCTGGGCCAGCATGGGGGCGATCTGGGCCATGTCCCGCACCACGTCCCCAGGGATGTGGCCAGTCCACTTGGAGAGCGCTTCCAGGTTAACAGGCTTGATGACCTGGTCCGTGGACCGCTCGATCCTGGGGAGAGAGGAGAGGCTGGAGAGGGCAGGGCAGACCCAGATGGTGCCTGAGCGGGTTCCCTGCTCAGCCACTCCGGGGCAGCAGGAAAGACTGGAGAGACCTGGCCTCCACCTAGCTCTGCCCCATCAACTGTGAGACAGCAGGTGAGTCATTTTTGCCTCCTCATACCTCCTCTGTACAATGGGAACACAGCATGCAGTGAGAAGTCAGAAGGAAGTACTAGCAGCATACACCATTGGTACATACATTCTGCTTTCTTGACTTCTCCAGCTTAAAAAATAACAACAGTTTAGGTCAGGCACAATGGCTCGCACCTGTTAATCTCAGCACTTTGGGAGGCCAAGGCAGAAGGATCGCTTGAGCTCAGGAGTTTAACACCAACTTGGGCAACATGGTGAAACCCCATTACAAAAATAAGCAAGCGCCTATAGTCCCAGCTGCTCAGGGGGCTGAGATGGGAGAATTGCTTGAGCCCGGGAGGTTGCGGAAGCAGCGAGCCTGAGCTTGATTGTACCACTGCACTCCAGACTGGGCAACAGAGCAAGACCCTGCCTCAAAAAAAAATTTTTTTTGTCCCTAAAAGAAGTAATAAAACACTAATGATAAAGCTAAAAGCCAATGTGTTCATCACTGCCAGTCCATCAGCTTCCTACAGGTACGCAGCCTTTGCACTGTGGAGCACACCACTCTCTGTAACCTTTTTCTGTAGGGTGGATAAGCGCAGACCAGGGAGCCAGACTGCCTGGGTTCAAATGCCAGCTGTTCCCCAGCTGTGTGGCCTTGGGAAAGTTACTTCACCTCTCTGAGCCTCGGTTTCCTCTCCTGTAATTGGCAATAATAATAGTACCTACCTCACTGGGGTGCTCTGAAGAGTAAATGAGTTAATACAAAGAAAGTGCTTAGAAAAGCATAGGCACATTCTAAGTTCTTTATTCTTTTTTGAGACGGAGTCTCACTCTGTTGGCCAGGCTGGAGTGCAGTGGCACAATCTCAGCTCACTGCAACCTCCACCCCCTGGGTTCAAAAGATTCTCATGCCTCAGTCTCCCAAGTAGCTGGAACTACAGGCGTGCACCACCACGCCCAGCTAATTTTTGTATTTTTAGTATAGACGGGGTTTCACCATGTTGGCCAGGTTGGTCTCAAACTCCTGACCTCAAGTGATCGCCCGCCTCAGCCTCCCAAAGTGCTGGGATTCCAGACATGAGCCACTGTGCCCAGTCAACACATTGTAAGTTCTTAATAAGGGTTAGCACGCTCTCTCGTGCTCGCTATCTCTCTCTCTCTCACACACACACACACGTCTGCAGCTGTAAAACAAATATGCTATAGTTTTTTTTCACCACTCAATACCGCATTCTTTTTTTTTTTTTTTTTTTTTGAGACGGAGTCTTGCTCTGTCGCCCAGGCTGGAGTGCAGTGGCCGGATCTCAGCTCACTGCAAGCTCCGCCTCCCGGGTTTATGCCATTCTCCTGCCTCAGCCTCCCGAGTAGCTGGACCACAGGCGCCCGCCACCTCACCCGGCTAGTTTTTTGTATTTTTTAGTAGAGACGGGGTTTCACCGGGTTAGCCGGGATGGTCTCGATCTCCTGACCTTGTGATCCGCCCGTCTCGGCCTCCCAAAGTGCTGGGATTACAGGCTTGAGCCACCGCGCCCGGCACCGCATTCTTTTAGCCAGCTATGTAGCCTTCCTCCATCACTTATTTTTCCATTCCCCTAAAGACAGACATTTTGGTTGTTTCCAACTTTTTGCTGCTACCATGGAATAACCATCATCTTCAACCTGCTTCCTAAAACTCTTCCCAAGCCACCTGAATGATGTGGATCTTACCAATTATAACTCAGGGTCCTGACAGGATGAATGGTGGGGAACCCCCAGGATCAAGGGCCTAGTTCTAAATGCTTTCATCCCAACTAAGAGGTGACTTGGGAAAGAAGAACAGAATGAGGCAGCAAAAGGAAGACCAGACCGGCCGTGAGGTGAAGAGAATGGGGGAAGGTGAAAGGGTGTGGACTGGTGGGTAGAACACAGATTCAGAGGCTGCAAACCTGGATTTAAATCTTAACTCTACCCAATATGTCAAAAATCTGGAGTATGTGCATGGCTTTTGCCAAAATCCTTGTGTCTCTAGGACTTTATGGCGCAGAAATGAGGTGGACACATCCCAGAACATGAATGAGGGCAATGCTTGAAAACTGGAAATAAATGAAGTGTCCAACAATAGGGAATGTGAAGTTGAATATGGCAATCTGTGTAGCAGCCTGTTGCACAGCTATTCAAAATGATGCTGCAGGCCAGGCGCGGTGGCTCACGCCTGTAATCCCAGCACTTGGGGAGGCCGAAGCAGGCAGATCACCTGAGGTCTGGAGTTCGAGACGAGACTGGTCAACATGGCAAAACCCCATCTCTACTAAAAATATAAAAATTAGCAGGGTGTAGTGGCGGGTGCCTGTAATCCCAGCTATTCTGGAGGCTGAGGCAGGGAGAACTGCTTGAACCCGGGAGGCGGAGGTTGCAGTGAGCTGAGATCACACCACTACATTCCAGCCTGGGTGACAGAGCGAGACTCTGTGATGACAACAACAACAACAATAACAAGAACAACAAATGCTGCTGCCGAAGAGTGCTGGATGCCACTGGCAAGGGCTCCCATACCACCATGGAAAAAGGTGGTATGGGAGTATGTACAGGAGTATGTTTCACTGGACTCCAGTTTCATCAATAGGCCCTGAAAATGGTGCAGTAGGTCACACATCAAGATCTGGCTGGTGAGATCATGGCTTGTTTCTCCTTTCTTCTTTGGTGTATCTTTTCTAAATTTCTACAGTAAAGATGTTATTACTTTGGTAATCTAGTATTTTTGTCACAATAACTTATAAAATCCAGCATCAACTGGCTGGGGTACCTGGCATGTAGGAACTTCATTGCTAGGGCAGAGCAGCTGCGAGACTCTAGCTCTGCTCTGGGCCTGGCAGGGGCCCAGCAGGACCAGCCATGGGGAAGAACCACCCTTTCGCTGAGCTCTCAGGATATCCAGAGCCTGATCAGGATGGGAAAGCGTGGAGACTGCATACTCTGCTCCAGCATTGTTCAAAGTGCTGTGGGTCTCAGGATAGGGGCAGCAGCTTTTCCAATGGAAGAAGACAGGGAGTAAGGGACAGAGGGAGGAAGGAAAGGAAAGGATGAGGGGGAGTGAAGGGGAGGATGGGAGGAGTTCTGGACATGGAGAGTTTAAGAACAAAATAGGTCAGGCACCTGTAATCCCAGCACTTTGGCAGGTCAAGACAGGAGGATGGCTTGAGCTCAGGAGTTAGAGACCAGCCTGGAAGACTTACTGAGATCTCATCTCTACTAGAAAAAAAAAAATGAGCTAGGTGTGGAGGTGCTCGCCTGTAGTCCCAACTACTCAGAAGACTGAAGCGGGAGATAGCTTGAGCCCAAAAGGCCGAGGCTGCAGTGAGCTGGGATCGTGCCACTGCACTCCAGCCTGGGCAGCAGAGTGAAAGCCTGTCTCAAAGAAAGAAAAACAAAAAAAAAATCCCAAAAAACAGACCTGGGTTCCAATCCCAGCACCATGCTCTGTTAGCTGTGTAGCCTGAGGCCAGTAACTTCTCCTCTGTGAGATTCAGTTTTTCGGTCTATAAAATGGGGCTAAGAGGTGTTCCTATGTCTTCAGGTTGATGTCAGGATTAAAGGAGATAAACTTATTGGGGGCTTAACCCAATACTTGCCATACAGTAGGCACTCATTAAAGGACAATGGTGAGGATGATGAGTAGTCCATCAATAAAAGCAGGATCAACACTAAAACAGTAATAATAGCACCTCACATGTATTAACCTATTTGATGCCCACAGGTATCTATAAAGTGGGCAAATTATAATTCCATGTTACAGACGAAGCAATGGAAGCACAGGGGTTGAGTCGCTTGCCCAGGGTCACACAGCTAGGAAGTGGCAGAGCTGAGGTTTGAACCCAGACATCCTTGTTCTGGAATCTGAGCTCTTAACCTTTACCCACTATTGCCTTACTACAAAGCATATTCAAAGTTTGCAGATTCTAGGCTGGGCATGGTGGCTCATGCCTGTAATCCCAGGACTCTGGGAGGCTGAGGTGGAAGGATTGCTTGAGGCCAGGAGTTTGAGACCAGTCTGGGCAACATGGCAAAACCCCATCTCTACCAAAAATACAAAAATTAGCCCAGCTTAGTGGCGCATGCCTGTAGTCCCAGCTACTCAGGAAGATGAGGTGGGAGGATCACTTGAACAGGGAGGTGGAGGCTGTAGTGAGCTGTGATTGCACCACTGCACTCCAGCTGGGCAACAGACTGAGACACCGTCTCAAAAAACAAACAGCCCATGAAGTTTGCAGATTCTCTCAGAAAGGAGAGGAGTCATTGTCATTTTTTGGGATAATGAAACAGAGGCTCAGAGAGATATAGTGACTTGCCCACGGCCACACAGCTCAGGAGAGGCAGTGCTGATTTTCTCGCCTGGTGCCTCTGACTCCAGGGCCGGAGTCTGAGTGGAAGCATCAGGGGCTCCACTCACTTGGACAGGGAGACACCACCCGGCTTGCCAATGAGGTCTTCATGGTGGAGGACAGTGTCGCTCCAGGCGATGCCAAGGAAGTCGAGGATGAGCTTCAGTGAGCGCCTGGGGTGCAGCACCAGCTGCTCGTAATACACAGGCAGGCACTTGTCCTTGCCCACCTCCATGCACTGGGCGTACATCACCTCGATGGCCTTGTTCCACTTGGTGAGGCAGTCGCGGTAGCTGCTGAGGTCGAAGCCCGCGATGGTGACTTTGCGTGTGATCATGGAGTGCACGGAGGCTCGGCCGTCCCGCACCATCAGCAGGAACTTGGAGTTGGGGAACAGGCGCGACAAGTAGACCGAGGACTTGAGCGTAAATGGGTCCTTGTTGCAGAGCACGCGGGCCGGCTCTCCGTGCTTGGCAATCACCTCCAGGATGAAGGCCTGCATGGCGGCGTCCAGCACCTCATCCGTCACCCCCGCCTCGTCCAGCCGCAGCTTCTCACGGCCAGACTTGGACCAGGCCTGGCGCATGGCCAGCACGCGCGGGATGATGCGGGTCTCCTCGCCGCAGCGCACCTCGGGGTGGGCGTCCAGCATGGCGCGCATCAACGTGGTGCCACTGCGAGGCACGCCGCCCACGAAGATGAGCGGCATGGCCTTGCCGTAGCGGTATTCCACGTGGTTGGTGCCCACCATCACCAGCTCCTCCTGCTCCGGCCGCATGGCCCCCCGGGGGCTCCGCAGGCCGGCCAGCACTGCCCGGCACTCTAGCACCTGCTGCCCCAGCTGAACCGCCAGCACCAGGACCAGGGCACAGCCAGCTGCCAGCAGCACCCTCCGCACCGACAGGCGCATGCTGGGCCGGAGGCGGGGCAGGCCCGGCCTGAGGACCCGCTTCTGGGGCTTCAGCGACAGGTTAGCTGGCAGCCCGCCAGGCTCACATCTGGGGAAAGAGGGGGACATGCATAGTCAGGGAGTTCTGTGAGCTCTCCAATAACTGCAAAGCCTTATAACTGCAAACTGCTGACATGAATGCAGAGGGCAACTTTCATAAACACTAGCTGTGTGCGTGGCACCCTACTGGGCACTTTTTAAAATTTTTTTGTTTTTTTAAGGAGATAGGGTCTCACCATGTTGCCCAGGCTGCTCTTGAACTCGTGGGCTTGGGTGATACTACCTCCTACCCAAAGTGATGGGATTCCTGGTATGAGCCATCGGGTCTTTTTTGTTTTTGTTTTTAAATGCTGGAGTGCATTGAGTGGTGAGATCACAGCTCACTGCGGCCTCGGACTCCTGGGCTCAAGCAATCCTCTGCCTCAGCCTCCCAAGTACCTGGGACTACAGGCACACACCACCACACCTGGCTAATTTTTAGAAACAGGGTCTCGCTTCAAGCAATCCTCCCACCTCGGCCTTCCAAAGTGCTGGGATTACAGGGGTGAGCCACAGTGCCCAGCCACTTTACCTATCTTAACTCATGGGATCTTCCGACAACCTTAGGAAGGCAGGTACTGTTATCAGCCCAAGGGATGCTACAGCCTGACAGCCTAAGTTCAAATCCTTCTCTCCACTTCCTAGCTGTGGTACCTTGGCAGGCTCCTCAATCCCTCAGCTGTTTCATTGGATCAACAGAGACAGTAATCATTATTATAAAATTTACTATCAAAATATATAATGTCAGATTCCAGCATGTCTGCTCCATGAGGGCAGTGAGTTTTGCTGGTTTTGTTCACTGCTGTACCCCTCAACTCTTAGCATAGTGCCCGACACCTAGTAGTTACTCAATAAATATTTCTGGAATGCGCCTTGAGAGGCTACTTGAGAGGCTGAGATGGGAGGATCACTTGAGCCTGGGAAGTCAAGGCTGCAGTAAGCTATGATTGGGCCACTGCACTCCAATCTAGGCCACAGAGCAAGACCCTGTCTCAAAATGAGCAGAGCCTGAATGAGCAGAGCCTGGTACAGATTAAGTGCTATGAAATCATCATTGTAGAGAGAAGAAACTAAGGTACAGAAAAGTTGCTCGGTTGCCCAGCTGGGAAGCAGCCAAACCAGGGTCCACGGTTCAAACCCAGACCAGCCAGCTCTGCTTTAAATCACCACTCTGCCTCAATGGAAAACATTTTTCAGGAGAAGGCTGAACATATCCTGGTCTACACTTCTTCCAGGATCATCATTCCGTCATTTATTCTTCATTCATTAAAGTGCCAGGCACTGTGTTTGGTGCTGGAAACAGGACCATGGACAAGACAGCCAGGACTCTGACCTCAAGGAGCTTAGGTCCTAGCAGGAGAAGCAGATAACACACAAGGTATGGACAAACCGTGATAACTGTTTCAAAGAAATGAACAGGACACTGTGAGAGGAACCAAGGAGGGGAAGGAGGAAGGTAGTCAGGGGAGGCTTCCTGAAGGAGGTGGCATCCAAGCCAAGACCAGGATGAGAAGGAGCCGGCCATGCCTTTGCATGTGGGGAGGGTGTTACAAGCAGAGAGAACAGGGAGTGCAAAGGCCCTCAGATGAGAGAGTGTGGGGTCTTCAAGAACTTGAGGCTGAGAGTGGCGGTTCACATCTGTAATCTCAGTATTTTGGGGGGCCAAGGTGGGAGGATCACTTGAGGCCAAGAGCTTGAGACCAGCCTGGGCAACTCAGTGAGACCTTGTCTCTGTGGGCATGGTAGTGCCTGCCTGCAGTCCTGGCTACTTGAGAGGCTGAGATGGGAGGATCACTTGAGCCTGGGAAGTCAAGGCTGCAGTGAGCTATGACTGGGCCACTGCACTCCAACCTAGGCCACAGAGCAAGACCCTGTCTCAAAACAATTAAAAAAAAAAAAGGAAAAAAAAAACTGAGAGGAGGCTGCTGGGGCTAGAGGGGGAGTGGGAAAGATGGGGTGAGGCCAGGCAGGTCCTCAGGAACAGGGGAAGGAGCTGGACTCACTCTATAGACAGCCCCTGAGGGGTGAGGATAGAGATCAGGAGGCCATGCAGGAGGCTCCTGCCCGTGTCCTGGGTGGGCTCAGGGGTGCTGGACCTTTAAGGATGATTGGGGAAGGAAGGGCGAGGACAACGTAGGACAGAATGATGCTCCTGAGCCTGGGCTCCTCGCCCCTCCCAGGAGTTGCTGATAAAGAAGATGAGACTTCAGTGGCAATTTTTCAGGTAAGGGCTCATTTTAAAAAGCAAGGCCACACTCTCTGTCGCATCCCTCAGTGACAGATCCGCCTTCCTTCCCAGATCACCCCCAAAATCCCCTGATTTTGCAACCTGAGCCCAATGCAGATGGTGCAGACCCTGGCCCTGGAGGGACACTCAGCCAATCTCAGATTGCCCCAGCCATTCTCTGCCTCACCCTTGCTGTGTTTCCGAGGCTTAGTTTCCCTGACTGCCCCTCTTACCTCTTTCCAGAAGCAAAGTGAGGGCTGAAGTCTCTGGTCATTCAAGGAGTCCGGGAGGCCGGGTTTCAAATCCCAGCTCTGCCACTTCCTGGCTGAACGAGCCTGGGCAAGGGACTCACTCCTCTGAGCCTCATCTAGAAGATGGGCCTAAGAGTGTCAACCTCAAACGGCTGTTATGAGTAGTAAGCAACCCTCAATATGGAAAATATTTAAGGAGGTGCCCAGCACACAGGGAGCAATGGAAAGAATATTAGCAATTTCTTTTCTTTTCTTTCTTTTTTCTTTTCTTTTTTTTTTTTTTTCTTTTTTCTGTAGAGAAAGAGTCTCACTCTGTGACCCAGGCTGGTCTCAAACTACTGGCCTCAAGTGATCCTCCCACCTCGGCCTCCCAAAATGATGGGATTACAGGCATGAGCTACCCCATCTGGCCCAAGAATGTTAGTGATTTCTACCATAATCATTGGTTATTTACTTATTCCAACATGTAATGGGCACCCGCTATGTGCTGGGAGCCTCAGCCTCCCAAGTCTACTCTTACTATGGACCTGTGCCTGAGAGAGACTGATGGGTTCTATACCTGCCTAGGTGAGGGAAGGCCTCCTGCAGGAGGTAGCCTTCATGCAGAACTTTGAGCGGTGGGTAGGAAACAGGCAGGTGGAGAAGGGAAAGAAGGATGTTCCTAGCAAAGGGAATAGCCAGTGCAGAGCCACAGGCAGGAAAGGACGCAGCATGATTGGGGAACTGAGAGTGACTTAGTGAACGGAGGGTCTGGTGGAAGCCCGTGGGAAGACAGCATGCCTCTTTGGTTGTGAGGTTCCACCCGAAACCACCCAAGGGCCCAGTCTGCGGCTGGGCCTATCCACCTGCAAGGGCTTGGGCTGCCTGGGCCCTCTTAGGCTATAGCAAGTGGAAAATAACCATCAAAGGGGAGGGAACACAGTCTCAGGCCTGGGGTGGAAACTGCTAAGAGACTAGGACTTCCTGGCCGTGTGGCTTGGGAGAGTCACTTCCCCCATCTTAGCCACAGTCTCTTCAGCTGCAAAATCAGGGTGGATCCACTGACCTCAGAGGCTGCTGTGAAAATGTGAGAAGCAGCTGACAAAGCAGAGATGGATCTCAGGCTGGAGTCACCGGCCTCTCTGTGCCTTGGTTAATTTCCCTCTCTTCAGAAAAACGTGCTGATGAAGTTCTGCTGAAGAGGTTGGGGCTTCATTTGTACCCTTGATTCAGGGTCTGCGATGGGGAAAGCTAATTCAGGGCTACTTCCTGGGCGGAGGCAGGCTGAACAGGACATGAGGCCATTCAGAAATCCCTGCAATGACCCCTTCTCTTCATCAGAAGCTCAGTGAAATTCTCCTGAGACCTGTGACTAGAATTCTGTCAGTTATTAGGATTTCAGTGACAGCATCCCCAACTTGGCTAATTTTTTTTGTATTTTTAGTAGAGTTGGGGTTTCACCATGTTAGCCAGGTTGGTCTCGAACTCCTGACCTCAGGTGATCTGCCCGCCTCGGCCTCCCAAAGTGCTGGGATTCCAGGTGTGAGCCAATGCACCCGGCTAGCTTCAGCATTTTATGTTTAGCAAAGGCGTTTGCATTTATGGAGCATATACTCTGCTAAAGCATTTTCCCTGCAATATCTAAGCTCAAAGCGATGAAGCAGCTTGCCCAAGGTTGCACGGCCAGAGTGGCAGTCCTTGATCAGACCAGGCCAAGGCTGAAGAAAATAGGTCAAAGCAGGCAAGTCAGAAGTGAGCAGAAGACAGCAACGACCTGCAGGATGGCTTAAAAAGAAAAAGCAGGGTGACTTGGGACACAGAAAGCAGCCTGGAACCCACAAAGCAGAAAGTAGCTTCCTGGTTACCCAGAGCTAGGGACCCCACTCTGGGAGGAGCTAGAGGGCTCAGCCCAGGGAACTAGGCCTGCCCAACCCCCTCATCACCCTGCTGGACCCTGGCAAGGGAGGCGTCCTGGCATCCTCTTGAGGATGATGGGTGAGGGCTTCCAACCTGGAGTACTACACTCCCAGGTTCAAGTCTCACTTCTGCCACTTGCTAGCTGGTGATTGGACAAAAGATATCACTTCTCTGAGCTTCTACTTTCTTCTCCAAAAAAGGAATAATAATACCCTTTTCTCAAGGAAGCTATTCGGAAGGCCAAGGATCTCCTGTGGGGTGCTGAGCAAGCATACCCAAAACACTAACGTCAGCAGAACGGGACACAAGAGGGTCTGGGTTCTGGCTATGCCTTGCATCTGCTCCGTGACACTGGGCAAGTCCCAAGCCCACTTCGGGACTCAGCCTTCTCTCTCCTATCACCTGGAGAATCGTCTTCCTAAGAGACAAAGACGATGCTCGTCTCTCTATGGTGCTTGCTGGGATGCGGCTTTTTCTAGTACCAGATTTCCAACCTGCTGGCTGAAGAGAAAGGTGAAAACCAGCCAGGGGAGCTTGCCCAGGTGCCCAATCACGGAGGCTGGGGGCATGGAGGGGACTTTTGGAGGGTGATCTCAGGAGGGGCCAGGACTCCAGGGGAAGTTCCTTCTGGGTGTACTTACCTCTTGTGGGCACTCTCATCTCTGGGCTCCAGCTCTTGTGCCTGTGTGCCAAGGCTGTCTGCTGGCAGAGCCCTGGAGAGGCAAAGGAGATATTGCATCAGGGATGGGCACCGTGGAGAGGGGCCAAGTCCCTGACCCCTTCAAAGAGGCAGAGTGAGGGTTTAGGATCTCAAGAACACCAGACAGGGACATTTGGGAGAAGGACTCTGAAATGAGGGGAGGCCGCTTCAGTTCAAGATACAACAGCTGGAGTCTCAACTCACCTGCTCCTACAGGGAATGAACTGGCTCACTTCTCAGGCAGAGAGGTGTGAGGTGAAGTCTGAGCTAAGGCACTGCTGCCTTAGGGAGCCCCTGGCTTATGCCAACCAGGCCTCTCCCCTCCTCTTGGCCTAGGGACCTTGGACTCCAGGAAAAGTAAATATAACAATAAGCAACCACCACCACCACGACACACCACTATTGCCACCCGAGATGGCTGGGTATGGCTGATCAGGTTGTGGACTGCATAATTCTAAATGGTACCATGTGCCCAGCCTACAATGAATATGCTGCCTCCTGGAATTGAACACAACATCCTACTATCACCACCTAACACTGACCAAATGCCTACCACGCAAATACCTGTGTCATTTAAACCCCAATAAAAGGAAAGTGTGATGATCCCAATTTTACAGATGAGAAAGCACGACACCAAGAGGAAGAGCAACTTACCCAAGGAACGGATGAAAAGAGTTTCACCATCCAGACCTTCCTAACACTTAATCTCCCATGTTATAGGAATGAGGCTGTGTCCATGATGAGTCCTGGCATGTAGCCAGAATCAGGCCAAAGTGGAATCAAGGGAATCATTGTAGCTTTAGGGCAGGGTATGTGTGTGTATATATCACACACACATATATACACACACATATACACACACACACATATATACACACACATATATACACACTCACATACTGAGTCTGAAGCTAAACCTCCTGCCTGTCAGTCCTGTTTCAGGAGGTAGGGGTGATTTGGAATGCAGCTCTGGAGTCAGCCAACTCCTTGACTATATACATCCCTCCTCTAGGACTTCTCCTATTCTGTAAACAGGAGGTTTTAACCAGGGTAACAACACTTTGAAATCTCAGCTTTTTAAATCTCAGCCAGGCTTCGCGTGGTGGCTCATGCCTGTGATCCCAGCACTTTGGAAGGCAGAGGCAGGAGGATCGCTTGAGCCCAGGAGTTCGAGACCCAGCCTCGGCAACAGGGGGAGACCCAGTCTCTACAAAAAATAAAAAATTATCCAGGTGATGGTACACGCCTATAGCCCCAGCTACTTGGGAGGCTGAGATGGGAGGATTGCTTAATCCCAGGAGGTCAAGGTTGCAGCGAGCTGTGATTGTGCCACTGCACTAGTCTGGGCAACAGAGCAAGACCGTGTCTCAAAAAAAAAAAAAAAGAAAAGAAAACAAACAAGCAAATAAACTCAGCTTTTATTATTTATGCCATGATGGCAATAAACAGGCTGCAGGCTGTTGACTGCATTTCTTGGTCCTCCATTCCTTCCTATTCACTCACTCCTTTTCTCCATACCATTTTCCTATTCCTGAAATATCAGGCCAATAAGGACATCTAAACCCAGATGGAAAAGGGAAGCAAGGTGTAACCACAGCAACCAGACCCCCCCAGCAGGCCACCCCCAAACTACAGACACTCAAGCCCTGGTACTGCTGGAACATGGGCGGCCAATGATGTGAGGCCTGCTCCCTTGGCATAAATAAAACCAATTAGGAAGCAGGCGCTTGAAGCTCTTCCAGAGGCAGGATGGCTCGCCCAGCTGCCCTCAGACAGCTCTTGAAATGCCAGCGAGCTCAAGAGGCCTGCCAGCCAGGCAGCTCCCATGGCCCACGAGCCCAGCCATCCCCCTCCAGGGAACACAGGCCCTTTCAGAGCAATGGGACAGGGCTGTCAGTCACTTGGAGCTGTGTATCCAACATGCAGCTACCAGCCACACATAACTATTTAAACTCACCTTAGGTAACATTAAATACAATTAAGAATCCAGCTTCTCATCTGCACTAGCCACACTGCAAGTGCCCAGAAGCCACACGTGACCAGTGGCTACTGTACCGGACAGTGCACATTTAGGAGGGGGCAAGCAAATGATGGCCCAATCCAACCCAGGGCCTGTTTTCAAAGCACCCTTGAACTAAGAATGGTTTGTAAGTTTTATCAAGGGAAGAGGGTGAAGGGAGGAGGAAGAGGAGAGAGGAGGAGGAGCAACAGCAACAGAAACCACATAAACACCACAAAATTGGAAACATTTACTATCTGGACATTTATAGAAATTTGCTGACCTCTGCACAGAACATTCCCATCACTGCAGAGTGTTCTGCTGGGCAGCACTGATTAGAGGGCAAATGAGAGGGAGGGGTGGGAGTCAAAGAGCTCTCCTTTTTTGTTGTTGTTGTTGTTGCTGTTGTTGTTGTTGTGGTGGTGGTGGTTGTTGTTGAGAGGGTGCCTCACTCTGTCCAGCCCAGGCTGGAGTGCAGTGGCATGATCTTGGCTCACTGCAGCCTTGACTTCCTTGGGTTCAGGTGATCCTCCCATCTCTGCCTCCCAAATATCCAGGACTACAGGTGCATGCCACCATGCCTGGCTAATATTTGTATTTTTGTGTAGAGATGGGGTCCTGCTATGTTGCCCAGGCTGGTCTCAAACTCCTGAGCTCAAGCGATCCTCTTGCCTGTGCCTCCCACAGTGCTGGGACTTCACGTGTGGGCCACTGCATCCAGCCCCTCCTTTTTTTGCAGGAGGAATATATTAAATACACAGCACCCCTGTGTATTAACACCAAAGCAAGGGCTTTCCATGCCCTACCTGGTTTCATCCTCACATCAGCCCCATCAGGCAGGTGATGCCATGTTCTCCATTTTAAGCTAAGAAAGGCCCATGTGGGTACAGGGTGAACATGACTCTACCACAAAGCAAAATCGCCAACAAATAGAAACCACACTTAAGAAAAAAGCCAAGCAGGAAATAAGATTCAACTGCTACCAGGTAACCAGGCATGGGGTGGTGCACGCCTGTAGTCCCAGCTACTCAGGAGGTCAAGGTGGGGAGATTGCTTAAGCCCAGGAGGTTGAGGCTGCAGTGAGCTATGATCAAGCCACTGCACTCCAGCTTGGATGACAGAGCGAGACTGCCTTAAAACAGACAAACAAACAAAAAACATTGCTGCCAGGGGTGGTATTCGGGTGGTAGGTGATATTTTTCCCCTAAAAACATAACTTGATGGTGTCATCTTATTGTCTTTCCACATGATAAAATAATAAAGCGACTAGTATTTTTTGAATTGTACACTATACATGTTATGGGCCCAGACTGCTTGGGTTCAAAATCCTGCTGCACAGGCTACTGGTTGAAGGACCTTGGCAAGTCACTTAGCCTCTCTGAAACTTGGTTTTCTCATCTGTAAAATGGGGAGGATAATACAGGTCAAGTAGCCCTAATGCAGAATTTCAAAATCTGAAATGCTCCAAAATCCAAACTTGTGGAGTGCCGACATGATGCTCACGGAAAACGCTCGTCAGGTGTGGGCATGGTGGTTCACACCTGTAATCCCAGCACTTTGGGAAGCTTAGGTGGGAGAATCACTTAAGCTCAGGAGTTCAAGACCAGCCTGGGCTATTAATACAGCGAGACCCCATCTCGAAAGGAAAGGGAAGGGGGGGAGGGGGAGGGGAGGGGAAGGGGGGAGGGGAAAGGGAAGGAAAGGGGAAAGGGGAAAGAAAAGGAAAGGAAAGGAAAGGGGAAAGGAAAAAGGAAAGGAAAGGGAAAAGCAAAGAAAAGAAGAAAGAAAAGCAAGGAAGGAAGAAGAAAGAGAAAGGGAGAAAGAGAGAGATAAAGAGAGAAAGAAAGAGAAAGAGAGAAAGGAAGGAAGGAAAGAAAGGAAAGAAAATGCTCAGTAGAGCATTTTGGAGTAGGGATGCTGAACTGATCAGTATAATGCAAATATTCCAAACTCGGAAAAAATTCAAGCTAGGTGTGGTAGCTCATGCCTGTAATCCCAGCACTTTGAGGGCTGAGGCAGGAGGATCGCTTGAGCCCAGGAGTTTGAGACCAGTCTGGGCAACAAAGTGAGACCCCATCACCACAAAAAAAACTTTTTTTAAATTAGCCAGGTGTGGTGGTGCTTGCCTATAGTCCCAGCTAATTGGGATGCTGAGGCAGGAGAATTACTTGAACCCAGGAAGTCAAGGTTAAAGCGAGCCATGATCATGCCACTGCACTCCAGCCTGGGTGTCAGAGGGAGACCCTGCCTCAAAAGAAAAAAAAAATTCTGAAATCCAAAACCTTTCTGGTCCCAAGCATTTCAGATAAAGGGATAGGCAACCTGTAACGCCTCCTAGAAGGGCACTTGGAAATGTGCCCCATGCAAATGAGAAACTAGTCTTGTAGGAGTGCTGGGAAGTACAAATAAATCAGGGCATGTTGGAACAGCACCTGGCCCAGAGCAAGGGCTACCTGCCTACTGGCTTTTGTTTTCAGCAAATCCTTGTACGGTGGGGATTTTTATCCCCATCTGAGAAGTGAAGAAATTGAAGCTCCAAGAGATGGAGTGATTAGCAGAAGCCACACAACTAGTAAGAGGAAAGGCCAGCTTCTGAATGCGGTTCTGTCTTCAAGGTGTCATCCCTAGCATGGTGTCATGCGGCTCATAAAACAGGGGCAGCAACCAGGCACAGTGGCTCACGTCTGTAATCCCAGCACTTTGTGAGGCCAAGGTGGGCGGATCACGAGGTCAGGAGATCGAGACCATCCCGGCCAACACAGTGAAATCTCATCTGTACTAAAATACAAAAAATTAGCTGGGCATGGTGGCACGCGGCTGTAATCCCAGCTACTCAGGAGGCTGAGGCAGGGGAATCGCTTGAACCCGGGAGGCAGAGGTTGCAGTGAGCCGAGATTGCGCCACTGTACTCCAGCCTGGGGGACAGAGCAAAACTCCATCTCAAAAAAAAAAAAAAACAGATTAAGCCAGAATCAGCTGGTTGTTGGAAACAGCAGGGTTTCATTTCACCAGGTGTGGTGACTCACACCTGTAATCCCAGCACTTTGGGAGGCCAAGGCGGGCGGATCACGAAGTCAGGAGATCAAGACCATCCTGGCTAACATGGTGAAATCTCCTTTCTACTAAAAACACAATAATAATAATAATAATAATAATAATAATAATAATAATAATTAGCCGGGTGTGGTGGAATGCACCTGGGAGCTCCCAGCTACTTGGGAGGCTGAGGCAGGAGAATCGCTTGAACCTGGGACGCAGAGGTTGCAGTGAGCCAAGATCGCACCACTGCACTCCAGCCTGGGTGACAGAGCGAGACTCCATCTCAAACAACAACAACAACAACAAAAACGGGCAGCTGGAGACCATGGAAGGGGACTTTGCTCCCACTTTCCATTGACCCTGAAAAGCCCCTGGAAGGGAAGGGGCTGATCAATCTAAGAGATCCCCTTAGACTCAGATTCATTCATTCCACCAATGTTTACTGAGCAAGTACCATGTGCAGAGCTCTGCTCAAGATACTGGGATACATCAAAGGCAGCAGACAAAGGTCCCTGCCTTCATAGAGCTGACATTCCAGTGGGGAGCCAAGAAACCAGTGTGTGAGACAATGACACCAGTGATAAAGGCTCGGAAGCAAATGTCCGTGATGAGAGGTGGAGGCATTCCACAGGGGTAAAAGAAGGAAAGAAGGGGGTGACATCTGCACTGAGACCACACTGAGTTTTGGCTCAAATCTATACGAACTTTCTAAATCATCATTTCTCCAAGCTCAGCAGATCAGGAGGTTCCCAAGAGAAAAGCAGCAGGGGGGCAGGGAGGGGACAACAGCAAGGAGCTGGCAGCGCACAAAGCCGGCTCGGGAGGTCACTGCACTTACAGAGTGGCCCTGGAGCAGGGCCCAGGGCCCACATGCTCAGGCTCAGCCATCAGCCCTGCGATTCCTCCCCATGGGAACCAGCTTCCAACATTCCATTGCCATGGCTATTCCCAACCCTACCGGACCACGCTGACCACACCACCTCCCACCCACCACACCCCAACCTTCTGCAGAGCTGGGAGATGCAGGTCTCCTGGGCAGGGTCCCTGGGGATCAGGGCCCTCTGACCTATTACAGGGGGAAGCCAGCCAAGAAAGCCCTCCAGATTTCAAAGGGGTGAGAGTAAGGAAAAAATAATTCTGAAGCTCTGGACACTGCTTGAGCATAAAAAGCATGCAGAGTGGTTCAAGAGGGAAGAAGGGCAGGGAGGCTGGCATGCAGCCTTAAAAATATTAGCTCAGGCCGGGCACAGGGGCTCACGCCAGGCACGGTGGCTCATGCCTATAATCCTGGCACTTTGGGAGGCTGAGGGGGATGGATTGCTAGAGGAAAGGAGTTTGCGACCATCCTGGACAGTAAGACGAAACCCTGTCTCTACACAAATTAGATATACACCTATAGTCCCAGCTACTTGGGAGGCTGAGGTGGGAGGATGGCTTGAGCCTGGGAGACAGAGGTTGCAGTGAGCCAAGATCACACCACTGTACTCCAATCTGGGTGACAGACAGAGATTCTGCCTTAAAAAAACAAAAAACAAAACAAAACAAAAAAACAACAAACAAATAAAAACATTAGTTCAGACTTAGAGCACTTATTATATACCAGGCACTGAGCTAAGAGTTTTACATATATCATTGCATTTTGTCTTAACCATTGACCCTATTTGACCCTCCCTTATTAAACCATCCATTTCCTGGGGCTTAGAGATGTAGAGAGACCAGCCCAAGGCCATGCAAGCTGGTAGGCAGGGGAGCTAGAAAGAAAACCCAAGTCTCTCTCTTTCCAGAGCCTGTGCTCTCCTCCCTGTCTTGTTTTGCATTTTTTCACCTAAAACCATCAAAGCAGGGTCCCACACACTGTCCCAGCCTCCCACTCAGAGGCCCAGTTCAGCACTCTGTTAGGGACTAGCCGGGGTTGGGGACTGATGAGGCTGGGGGTCACATCCTGGCTCCCTCACTCAGAGGCTGGGTGTCCTGGGTCAATCTGGGGCAGCAGCTATCTGAGCCTCAGTGTTCTCATCTGAGAAATGGGAATAACACCTGGAAGAGTGCCATGGGAACTATGTAACTTCCATCAAGCCAGGCAGAGCCAGCATGAGAAAATTATTACCATTTAATTTTTTCCTTTTCTTTTCTCTTTTCTTTTTTTTTCTTTTTGAGACAGGGTCTTGCTCAGTCCCCCAAGCTAGAATACAGTGGTGCAATCATGGCTCACTGCAGCCTCAAACACCTGGACTCAAGAGAATTCTCCCATCTCAGCCTCCCAAGTAGCTAGTGCTCCACCACGCCCGGCTAATGTTTTATTTTTTTGTAGAAACAGGGTCTTAATACATTGTCCAAGCTGGTCTCAAACTCCTGGGCTCAAGTAATCCTCCTGCCTCGGCCTCTCAAAGTGCTGAGATCACAGGCATGGGCCACTATGCCTGGCCACCTTTTTTTTTTTTTTTTGAGATGGAGTCTCGCTATGTCGCCCAGGCTGGAGTGCAGTGGCGCAATCTCGGCTCACTGCAAGCTCCGCCTTCCAGGTTCACGCCATTCTCCTGCCTTAGCCTCCCGAGTAGCTGGGACTACAGGTGTATGCCACCACACCCGGCTAATTTTTTGTATTTTTAGTAGAGACGGGGTTTCACCATGTTAGCCAGGATGGTCTTGATCTCCTGACCTCGTGATCCACCCGCCTTGGTTTCCCAAAGTGCTGGGATTACAGGCATGAGCCACCGCACCCGGCCGCCTGGCTGCCTTTTTATGTTATGATCAGTCATTACAGCACATGGATAAAGACTGGCAGGGACATACACAAACTAAGGAATGTGTGGTCCAGTCAGGTGGGGTCAGGAGTGATTTCTTTTCCCTGTTCTTCGTCATTAGAGTCAAAAATGCACAGTTGGCCCTGTACATTTTGACTCTCAATGACAACCCTGGAGGGTGGGCAGTATTATTAGTCACGTTTTACAGAAGGGGAAACTGAGGCTTAGAGAGGTGAAATGCTTTGTTGGAGGTCACACAGATGGTAACTGATTAAGCCTGAACTGGAAGTCAGGCTATCTGATGCCAGAACCCAAACTGTTTCCCCAACTTTCGACGACCCTGCTTTATCATCTCTCTTGGGGGTGGGCAAGCTTCTGTGAAGTCATAAAACCCATGTTTTTGGCTCTGTGGACCACAAGAGCTCCAATGCGACTTTGCAACTATAATGCAAACAACTAAGATGACACATACATGAAGACATGTGGCTATGTTCCTATAAGACTAGCTACAAAAACAGGTGGTGAGCTAGATTTGTCCCGTGGGCATAGTTTGCCAGCCTTGTCTATATCATGAAAAGACACTATCAGCCAGGCGCAGTGGCTCATGCCTGTAATCCCAGCACTTTGGGAGGCCAAGACAGGCGGATTACCTGAGGTCAGGAGTTCGAGACCAGCCTGGCCAACATGGTGATACTCCATCTCTACTAAAAATACAAAAATTAGCCAGGTGTGGTGGCGGGTGCCTGTAGTCCCAGCTCCTCAAGAGGCTGAGGCAGGAGAGGCGCTTGAACCCGGGAGGCGGAGGTCACAGTGAGCCGATATTATGCCATTGCACTCCAGCCTAGGTGACAAGAGCGAAACTCCGTCTAAAAAAAAAAAAAAAAAGACACGATCAGCAGCACCTGCCCTCAGTGCAACCTGGGCAAACTCACAGAGCACAAATACAGGGAGCCGAGGTGGAAGCCAGTTTGGTTCTGGGACTTATCTCAGTAGGGACTGTGGGAGGACCCAGGTGGCCAGTCTTTGGTAAGAGAAAAATGTACAATTCGGGAAAACAAACAGTTGATTGAAAAGAAAAAGAAGTGCACACTCATGCATGGGGAATCATCCAGCATCCTGTCTGTTGCCACGTAAGCACTAGCAGAGAGGCTTGTGTATGCCTGGCAGTCTTTTTTTTTTTTTTTTTTTAAAGAGACAGGATCTCCTTCTGTCTCCAAGGCTGGAGTACAGCGGCATGATCATTGTTCACTGCAGCCTTGAAACTCCTGGTCTCAAATGATCTGTCTGCCCCAGCCTGCCAAGTAGCAGGGACTACAGGCAAGTGCCACCACGCCCAGTTAATTTTTTATTTTTGTGGAGACGGGGTCCCACTATGTTGCCCAGGCTGGTCTGAGTTTAATCCTCCCACCTCAGCCTCCCAAAGTGCTGGGATTATAGGCATGCGCCACTGCACCTGGCTGGCAGTTTTATATACAGTTGCCCCTCAGTATCATAGGGGATTGATTACAGAATCCACCTTGAATACCAAAATACAGGATGTTCAAGTCCCTTATATAAAATGATGTAATATTTGCATATAACCTACACATATCCTCCCATATACTTTAAATCAGCGCTAGATCAATTATACTACCTAATACAATGTAAATGCTATGTAGGTAGTTGTTATACCGTATTGTTTAGAGAACAATCACACGACAAAAAAAGTCCTGTTCATGTTCAGTACAGATGCAACCACCCATTTTTTCCCGAATATTTTTGATCACTGTTGGCTGAATCCTCGCATGCAGAACCCATGAACACAGAGAGCCAACTATATATTTTGACCCTAATGACAGCCTTGGAGGGTAGGCACTATTATGATTGGCCACATTTTACAGGAGGAGAAACTGAGGCTGAGAGAGGTAAAGTGCTTGCTGAAGATCACACAGATGGTAACTGGCTGAGTTTGATCTGGAACTCAGGTCTCTCTGATGCCAGAACCAAGCTCTTAACTACCTCTTCCAAATCTCGACCCCACCCCATACACAGATGGAGAAGCTATGTGCCCCAGGTCAGACAGCTGCTCAGAGTAGTGCCTGGCTCAGACTCCTGGACCATCTCCCAGTCTTGCCCCCGGCACCTGGCACAGCCTCTGCTCTGGACTTCCTGCCCAGAAACACAGAGGGCCCCTGCCTGGTGAAGAAGGCAAACAGGAAAGGGCCAGCGTGATCTTGCAGGGACCGGTGCTTCCTGAGCCCTCACCCCCAGCTGCCAGGGGATCCCGTCTCCACTCCTCTGCCCAGAAGCTGTCAGAGGTGAGGGACTGAACACAGGGGCAGGAATCCTCTACACCTGGCTGATTCCTAGCAATGCAGCCCTGGGTTGGGGGTCAGTGGGGAGGTGTTATCTAACCGCTCTGTGCCTCACTTTCCTCATCTATGAAATGGGGAGGCCATTAGCACTTGTGCACATGAAATAAACATGCAGTGGCTCATGCCTGTAATCTCAGCACTTTGGGAGGCTGAGGTGGGCAGATCACCTGGGGTCAGGAGTTCGAGACCAGCCTGGCCAACATGGTGAAACCCCGTCTCTGCTAAAAATATAGAAATTAGCCAGGCGTGGTGGTGAATGCCTGTAATCCCAGCTACTTGGGAGGCTGAAGCATAAGAATTGCTTGAACCCAGGAGGAGGAGGTTGCAGTGAGCCAAGATGGCGCCACTGCACTCCAGCCTGGGTGACACAGCAAGACTCTGTCTCAAAACAAATAAATGAACTCACATAAAGCACTCAGAACAGAGCTTTCTTGCTACCTGACTGTTATTCCTTCCCTTTAGGGTGGTGGTTAAACTTTGGTGTGCTTCTGAATAGCCCAAAACTGTTAGAAGGCAGATGCCCTGGGGCCTACCCTCAAATATTCTGATTTGGAAGAGACAAGGTGGAGCTGAGGGCATCTCCATTTTAACAAGCGCTGCCGCCCCTTGCCCCCTCTCTATGAAATACCGCTTAGGGTACTGAACTCAGCGTTCTAGTAGGCTGGTGCAAAAGTAATGCAGTTTTCGCCACTGAAAGTAATATCAAAGACCGCAATCACTTTTGCACCAGCCTAACTGTTTCCTGGCTTCCCACCCGGGCCAGGCTCAGGAATACAATCGCCGTGGAGTGCAGGGCTCAGGAGTGTAGACCTAAAGTTGGACGGACGCAGGGTGCGATCTTGGTGTGGTCGCTCACCAGCAGCCTTGGGCCAGTGACTTCTTGTCTCTGAACCTCACTCGCCTGTTACAAAGTTTAACATTTCCAAAATAAATCTGAAAATGGCATCTCCCTCCTGGAGCTGTCGTGAGGCTGACAAAGAGCGTGAGCCCAGAGGCAGCAGCTACAATTCTGTACCATTATTTACTAGGACAGACACAGCCTGCCCATGAGTGTCACGGCCATTGAGCCGGCAGACAAGCAACCCGGTGGGATGGATGCCCAGACAGACTGGGGTGTGCAAGAGGCGGTGGGAGCATGTTCAGGGCATGCTGGAGCACCCAGTGCCACGTCCTGTCCAGAAGACCTGATAACACCCAACAGGAACAGGCACCACAACAAAGCGGCATCCACTCCCACTGCTGGCCTCCCACGGCAACCCTGCGGGGGAGAAAGCCCCTCTCTGGCTGGATCATGAATAAGAAATCCAGAGGGGGAATGGGCTGGTCTCGAACTCCTGACCTCAGGTGATCCACCCTGCTACACCTGGCAGCTCCACGACTACTGTAGTTTATCACCTATGTTGTCACCTGGAGGGGATGTTAAACTAGGGTCAACAAAGATGTAATGTTTCCCCCCATCCAAATTCCTAGGCCCCCAAATGCAGCCTGGGACCCCAATTAAGAATCACTGCCAGGAATGGGCTGCTCACACTCACACAGCAGGTGTGGGGCAGCATCAGGACTCGAACCCAGGTCTAATGGGTTCTTCCACCATTTTGTGCCATGGATCCCTTCAACCATCTGGTGAAATCTATGGGCCCTTCCCAGAATAACGCTTTTTAGTGGAATACAATAAAATATAGAGGATGAAAAGGAAACCAATATAGTAACATTTGGCTAAGAATGTGATTACAAAAAACGCTGTGAAATACTATCTGTAACCTATCTGCTCCCTTTATTAAAGCAATCAATAACAAGACCTAGTAGCAGACAGAATAATCACTGTCATCTGCATGCAGTGATAAGCAGACACATCTGTGGCACCTAAAATGTGATATAAAAACATGGGCCAGGCACAGTGGCTCATGCCTGTGATCCCAGCACTTTGGGAGGCTGAGGTGGGCGGATCACCTGAGGTCAGGAGTTCAAGACCAGCCTGGACAACATGGTGAAACTCCGTCTCTACTAAAAATACAAAAAAATTAGCCAGGCATGGTGGCAGGTGCCTGTAATCCCAGCTACTTGGTAGGCTGAAGCAGGAGAATCGCTTGAACCCAGGAGGCAGAGGCTGCAGTGAGCTGAGATTGTGTCACCGCACTCCAGCCTGGGTGACGAGAGCGAAACTCCATCTCAAAAAAAAAGTGTGGTTTCTATTGGTGATGCAAGTGCTGCTACTACTACTGTAATTTATCACCTATGTTGTCACCTGGAGGAGATGTTAAACTAGGGTCAAAAAAGATGTAATGTTTCCCCCCATCCAAATTCCTAGGCCCTCAAATGCAGCTTGGGACCCCAATTAAGAATCACTGCCAGCATCTGGCTCCGTTATGAACACAAAATCTATGGCTGTTGGGGCCAGGGATCTGTGGTCCTGCCTCAGAGGGGTCTAGACTCGTCTTCCCTCCCATTCCTGCCTGTTTCCTCGCTCCACCATCAAACATAACAGCAGTAGGGATTTGCACCAGAAACACTTGATGGCATATTGTGGAGCACGGTTTGCATGTTCTGATTTTATTTTAAGAAGTAAAAGTGGCCAGGAGCAGCGGCTCACGCCTGTGATCCCAGCTGCTCACAAAGCTGAAGCAGGAAGACAGCTTGAGCCCAGGAATTTGAGACCCAGCCTGCGGCTATCAACATAGCAAGACCCAAATATAAGTAGGTAGGAGATGACAACTGTTATAAAAGAACCAAGGCTCCTCTCCACGCTGGCATCACACACTGGCATGTGACCTTGGCTACTAAGTTAGCAGTGTGAAGGCCATCAGGGACCAAAGTGGGGGTGACCCTGGCACAGACACTGTACACATGGCCCTGAGGGAAAGCAAACATCTGCAGCGGATGAGGGGAGGCACAGGCAGGTGGACAGAGTCCCATGCTGCCAGCCAGCCCGGGTGTGCACCTGCGTCTGCCCCAGACCCTTGGCAACATCACCTCCACTCTCTGGGCCTGAGTTTCCTCATCTGTAAAATGGACCCAATAATTCTTACTAGCAACGCTGCTATGAGGATTACGTGAGATAGGGGCTTAAACAAGGGAAAGACCAGAGGGCTGTGGCTAATGCCTTGTAGCTCTTCAATAACTGTGGCTCCCGTCTGAATCTACTGATGAGAAATCAGCAGGGGTGGGGAGGAAAAGTGGGGAAAGGAGACTGGCAAGCCCTAAACTGTGCCAGGCTTTGAATGCCAGGTAAAGAGCTTGGAGTTATCCTGGGAACAGTGGGAAATTGTGAGCATTGGTCTGGTTTGTGACCTGGGAGGGACGCAGGCTCTCTTTGGTATAGGATGCCTTAAAAGACAAGGGCTGGAGGCCAGGTGATAGCTGCTGGGGGACCCAGGGAGCCATCTCAAAGAAGAGAGATGGGGCCAGGCGTCGTGGCCCATGTCTGCAATCTCAGCACTTCGGGAGGCTGAGGAGGGAGGGTTGCTTGAGCTCTGGAGTTGAAGACCAGCCTGGGCAACGTAGTAAGGCTCCGTCTCTACGAAAAATTAAAAATTAGCCAGGTGTGGTGGCATGCTCCTGTAGTCCCAACTACTTGGGAGGCTGAGGCCAGAGGGTCACTTGGGTCCAGGAGGTCAAGGCTGCAGTAAGCCATGATCACACCACTGTACTCCGGCCTGGTTGACAGAGGGAGACTTCGTCTCAAAAAAAAATTTTTTTGGAGACAGAGTCTCCCTCTGTCGCCCAGACTGGAGTGCAATGGAGCAATCTCAGCTCACTGCAATTACCGTCTCCCGGGTTCAAGTGATTCTCCTGCCTCAGCCTTCTGAGTAGCTGGGATTACAGGCACTTGCCACAACACCGGCTAATTTTTTTTGTATGTTTAGTAGAGACAGGGTTTCATCACGTTGACTAGGCTGGTCTCCAACTCCTGACCTCAAGTGATCTGCCTGCCTTGGCCTCCCAAAGCGCTGGGATTACAGGCATGAGACACTGTGCCTGGCCTCAAAAAAAAAAAAAAAAAATTAAAAAGGAGGGAGATGGGAGGAGAGAAGGGAGACAGCAGCAAAGGAGACAATGTGGGCAGCAGGTGGATGTGACGTGGAGAGATCCCCCTACTCTGGTCCTCACACATAACTCACCGGCTGGACGGACAAATCATAACTTCTCTCGGGGTGGGCTTGCTGGTCTCGCCTGTCAGATGGGGAGACACAGAGAAGGAAGGGGCAGAGTGGTGGGGCCACCCTAGGGAGAGCAAAAGGCTCACCTGGCAGGGCGGGAACAGGGTGAGGTAAGCAAGGCATCGTCCTTGAGCACAAAAACTCAAGGGGGTGCCAAAAAACGCAGTAACCAAGATCAATAACGTTTCAATGCAATCTTTTTTAGATTAGTGGGAAAAAATCCATGACAAACAAACAAAGAAATGTTTAAATAAATAGGACAAATGATGTTGTGCTGTGCTAAGCCATACTGGAGCCAAGGCAGAAAGAAAAAAAATTAGTAATACTGATCCTGACATTATTTACAATTTTTATATGTTGTTTTTCATGGATATTTTTGCATTTAGATTGCTTTATAACAGCTTTACTGAGGGACAATGCACATATCATGCAACTCAACTATTTAAAGTGTACAGTTCATGGGCCAGGTGTAGTGGCTCATGCCTGTAATCCCAACACTATGGGAGGCTGAGGCGGGTGGATCACCTGAGGTTACAAGTTCGAGATCAGCCTGGCCAACATAGTGAAACCCCATCTCTACTAAAAATACAAAAATTCGCAGGGTGCAGTGGCAGGTGCCTGTCATCCCAGCTACTCAGGAGGCTGAGGCAGGAGAATCACTTGAACTTGGGAGGCAGAGGTTGCAGTGAGCCGAGATCGCGCCACTGCGCTCTAGCCTGGATAACAGATCGAGACTCCGTCTCAAAAAATAAATAAATAAATAAATAAAGCGTACAGTTCAATGGTCGTTAGTTGAACAGAGTTTAGTGTATTCACAGGTTTCTAGCATATTCATAGTAGTACACTCACAGAGTTTTCATATAGTCATAGTCAATTTTGCAATATTTTCATCACCCAAAGACAAACCTTGTACCCTTAGGTATCAAACTCTAACGCCATTCTCCTCCCAGCCCCAGGAGACCACTACACTACTTTCCGTCTCTATGAGCTTGCCTATTCTGAACATTTCATAAAAATGGATTCACACAAAGCATGCTCTTTAATGACCAGCTTTTTCCACTTAGCACACTCTGTTCAAGGTTCATCCGTTAGTTTTGATCTTTCAAATTTTGCATTAAAATATTATCTTGATCACTTGATCATTCCCTGCTGCCTAGGGCTCTCCCAGGTCAAACCCCGGTTTCTGCAAACCCCCATTTAACAGCATGGATCTATTCACACCTTCACCCAGGAGCCAGGGAGCTTAGGGCCCCCATAAACCTCCTAGCCTGGACAGCAGGGCCTTCTAGGAGCCTCTGAGGAAATCCACACAGTGTGACAGACCAGGCATAGGAGCATATCATATCAATGTATATGTATCATATACATATCAATGCTGTAATACGATATAAAATAAGAGAAGATGATTTCTAGATTTGATGCATAACTTTGGATCCTTGAGCTCTGGAATGCAGAGCCAGCAGTGGCCTCAGAGAAAGCCTGGGCAAGCTCAGAAAGGAGAGTGTGACCAAGGTCACACAGCAAGTTAATGGCACGGCCAGGCCTGAACACCTGGCTGGGTTCTTCCCATGCACCCAGAGGCCTTCTCTGCTGGCATCATGCTGGCTTGCTCTTCTAACAAGATTAGGTGTGACGGCCTCCTGGTTAAAGTGTGGCCCCGGAGTCAGGCTACAGATGCTGGCTACAGAGCTACATGGGCCTTGGGCAAAAGACACTTAACCTCTGTGGGCATCAGTTTCCTTCTTTGTAAAATGAGAATCATATTACAGCAGTGCCATATGACTGTTGTAAGGATTAAATAAGATACTGCATGTGAAGCACTCAGTTCCACGCCTAGCAAACAGCAGGTACTCTAGGTCCTATTATCATTATTACTATTATTAGTATCTGGAATCTAGCAATCTCATGGAGAGTCCTTTGTAGGACACGGAATGCTATCCCAGCAGGCACAGGAAGGAAAATTTAGGCTTAGATACTAGGGAGCCATGGCAGGTGTTTGAGCAGTGGGTGAGCAGCACGACTTTGAAGCTGCATAGGGCTGGCAGTCAGTCCAGTACCCACCCACAGGGGACATCTCTGCCAAGGTCCTTTCTCGCTGGCTCCAAATCCCCGGCAGCCCTCCCAGTGCTGCTGGACAAAGTCAGAGCACAGCTCCCACAGGCTACACCCCCTGACATCTCCAGCCTTGTCTGCTTCCTGGGTGCCAGCCAGGCTGGTGAACACCGAGCAGTCAACAAGCTGGGCGACTTGAAGCAGCTCACACAGCCTCAATCCACAGATACAAAGACCAGGAGGCCCAGAGGCCCAGCGGGGGTCGCAGGATGGCAGAGGAGAAATTGTCCCTACTTTGGAGTCATGAAGGCAAGCCTAGCTCCTCCTTTGCTGTGTGACCTTGGGCAAGTGCCTTTCCCTCTCTGAGCTCCAGTCTGCCCATATGCGAGAAGGTCTTATCTGCTTCTGTATGCTTAAGGGCTGCTGGAGAGATGCAATACAATAAAACAACAATGGTGTCCTTCGGCGGCACCCCCACCATGAGCCAGACACCATGCTGAACGCTCCGGGTGTGTAACTTCACTAAATCCTCACAGCTGTACAAGCCAGTCCATGTACCTTTCTACTTTTAAGATGCACTTAATTGCTCAACTCACAGGTATAATCGCCATATTAAAAACTGGAGAGAGAAGGTATAAGTCTCTTTGGAATAAAAGATCCAATCCTATGTTCTTCCCCCTTCTCTGAGAGGTAACTGCTGTTGATTAGTTTGGAGGGGAGCCATCCACACTTGCTTTTTCTTTTTTTGTTTTTGAGATGGACTCTCACCCTGTCACCCAGGCTGGAGTGCAATGGAGCAATCTCAGCTCACAGCAAACTCCGCCTCCCAAGTTTAAGCAATTCTCCTGCCTCAGTTTCCCAAGTAGCTGGGATTACAGACATGCGCCACCATGCCCAGCTAATTTTGTGTTTTTAGTAGAGACAGGGTTTCACCATGTTGGTCAGGCTGGTCACAAACTCTCGACCTCAAGTGATCTGCCTGCCTCGGCCTCCCAAAGTGCTGGGACCAGGGGCGACTTTGCCATTCAGGGAACCACTGGTAATGTCCAGAGATAGTTTTGGTTGTTCCAATTAGGTATCATCTCATGGGTAGAGCCCACGGATGCTGTTAAACATCTTACAATGCCCAGGTAGCCCCCAGCACAAAGAATCATCCAGTCCCAAATGTCAGTAGTGCCAAGGTTAAGAAGCCCTGGATTCTACATAGCCTCCTGAAACTGGCTGGGTTCACTCAACACGAGGTCTTTCCGTGTCAGCATGTTTGCACTACCATCCAGTAAACACTGCTTGAGCACCTACTGTGTGCCGGGCCTTGTTCTAGCACCGGGGCCAAATCAGTAAACAAGACAAAGCCCCGCCTCCAGAGGGCACTGATATCCTTGCAGAAGACAAGACACATCAACATGCAGCACCTTGATGGACCTCCCTCCCTCCAACCCTCCCTCCCTCTTTTTTTTTTTTTTTTTGAGACGGAGTCTCACTCTGTTGCCCAGGCTGGGGTACAGTGGCATGATCTCAGCTCACTGCAAGCTCCATCTCCCAGGTTCACGCCATTCTCCTGCCTCAGCCTCCCAAGTAGCTGGGACTACAGGCGCCCGCCACCAGGCCTGGCTAATTTTTTTGTATTTTTAGTAGAGACGGGGTTTCACCATGTTAGCCAGGATGGTCTCAATCTCCTGACCTCGTGATCCGCCCGCCTCAGTCTCCTAAAGTGCTGGGATTACAGGAGTGAGCCACCACGCTCGGCCCTCCCTCCCTCCCTCTTCTTAATTGTTCCAGAGCATCCCAGCAGGAACAGCACACCATTCAGTTAGCCAAGGCCTTCTGACAGACATTAAGCTGCTTTCATCTTCTTGCAATGGCATACCCTCGCAAAGGACCCTGCCTTCTTGTGCCCATGCATGAAAGGTGCCCTAGGGCCTTACCAGGGTCTGCAAGCAGCAAGGCCACCCGGGAGCCTGCTAGTCCCATGCCTTAGAAGGTACTGAACCGGCATTTTAACCAGACCCCAGGTGTTTCCATGCACAATACGATTTGAGAAGCACAGCTCTAGGTAGCTAGCTATAGGGGGTTGGCGGGCTCAGGGGCCACTCTCCCTTTATATTTCAGCAGATACTGCCGAAGTGCCCTCCCAAAGACCCTCCTGCCAGCAGTCTGCATGTTCCCCTTCTGCACCAACTTTGTGTTGCCGGAGGTTGCCGTTTTTGCCAAGCTGACGATTCCTCCCATTTTCCAGCTACGGAGACTGAGGCTGAAGGAGGTGTCTAGACAACCAGCACCAGGGGCCAATGACCTCTAAGGCCTCTCCCAGTTCTGACTTTTAGGAGCTGGCCACAGCCTGTGTGTCTTCGTACCAGCTTCCTGATGAACCACTCTCGCTCTCAGCAGCTGCTTGGAGCAGGAAGGAGGCAAGGTTACAGGTCACCTAGTAAAGGAAGCAGAGTTCCTGAGGGAGGGAGCAGGCTTAGTGGGCTGGAAATCTGTGAGCGCCACTGGCGAGGCTGCTTCTGTGCCCCTTCATGGCCAGTCATGCAGGACGGAGGACCAGACTGGGCACAGCACAAGCCTTGCCCTGTCATGAATAACAGGTAACGCTGGAGGGCTGAGCAGAGGAGGGAAAGTGCTCCCGGGCCAAGAAACCAGATGAGACCCCAACTTTGCTCTCACCAGTTGCACATCTTAGCCTCAGTTTCCTCCGTGTAAAAATGACCTGTAAAGTCAGCATTACTCATCTGAATTCTGCCTCTGTGGAGCTGTGTGACCCTGGGCAAGCTGCTTCACCTCTCTGAGCCTCCACTTTCTCAGCAGTGAAATGAGGACATAACACACAGAGTAGAGAGGGGAAGCCATCTGCAAACAGAGAATACTGTCTGCACAGCCCCCACAGACACTTCATAATGTCACCTCCAAAACACCCAGCCCAGGAAGATCTGTCACCTGTGGGCATCTCTGATCTTTCCTGAGCTCTAGCTGCAACATGGGCCAGGCCGTGCGAAGCTGGCAGCCCCCAGAGAAGGAAAGCCACTTGCTCTAGGTGACACAGCTGGTAAGTAGTAGCGAGCAGAGCCAAGCAGCAAAAGATGAGGTTTCAAACCTGAGAGCGGTACAGGAAGCAGCCAGGGTGGAGGCAAGGGTCAGGCTCGAGCTGGCAGGTGTCTGGAGTGGTGACCACCAGGAGCTGGCAGACCTTTGGTGGCCAAGGTCTCTTTCCTGCTGGCTTTTAGCTGGGAGGCTCCTTTGAAGGATCAGTCAGCCTTGCTATGGGCCTGCCTCTCCAAAAGGCTCCTCCCTCTTCTGAATCCATTCTTGTTGCTCACCTGTGGACTGGCAGCGGGCACCTCCTCTCTGGGGAATCAGGGCTTCTCTTGGCAGCTGTGGCTCAGGTCTCCCAGGCCACGCAGTCTCCCTGTGGCCAGACTTGCCTGTTCTCTGGAATCCCCCCTTGTCATGTTGGCCAGAGGATGTCAGCCCCTGCCTAAAACCTTCCACAGAATTCTAGCTCCTTCCTGTAGTAACAGCGCCACCCAATAGAAATGCAGTGTGAGACACACTTCAAATTCTGTTTTCCAGTAGCTACGTTACAGAAGTAAATTTAATTTAATAACATTTTTATTTAACTCAATATATATAAAATATTATCATTAATCAATAAAAACATTACTGAGATAGTTTATAGTCTTTTTTTTTTTTTTTTTTAAAGTACTCAGTCTTTGAAATCCGGGGTATAATTTCTACTTTCAGCATATCTCAATCTGGATGCTAAATTCTCGGTAGAAATAGCTAATCTGTACCGAGATTTCATAAAATTGATAGTTGAAGAAAATACATCCACATACCCAAATTGTTGCACACACACTTAAAAGTTTTCTAAGAATAGGAATGAGTATCTGTTCTGAAATTAAAATAGATAGAGAGTTGAAATTCAGTTCCTTAGCCACAGTAGCCACATTTCAAGGGCTCTGCAGCCACATGCGGTTCGTGGTTCCCTTGGTGGGCATGAAGATTCATAAACTCCTGGCCAGGCGTGGTGGCTCGCGCCTGTAATCCCAGCACTTCCCTGGGAGGCTGAGGCAGGTGGATTACCTGAGGTCAGGAGTTCGAGATCAGCCTGGCCAACGTGGTGAAACCCTGTCTCTATTAAAAATACAAAAATTCAGCTGGGTGTGGTGATTCATGCCTGCAATCCCAGCACTTTGGGAGGATGAGGCAGGCGGATCACGAGGTCAAGAGATGGAGACCATCCTGGCCAACATAGTGAAACCTCGTCTCTACTAAAAATACAAAAATTAGCCAGGCATGGTGACATGCACCTGCAATCCCAGCTACTCGGGAGGCTGAGGCAGGTGAATCACTTGAACCCAGGAGGCAGAGGTTGCAGTGAGCTGAGATCACGCCACTGCACTCCAACTTGGCGACAGAGCAAGACTCTGTCTCAAAAAAAAAAAAAAAAAGAAAAAAAAGAAAAGAAAAAAAACTACAAAAATTAGCTGGGCGTAGTGGCAGGCGCCTGTAATCCCAGCTGCTCGGGAGGCTGAGGCAGCAGAATCACTTGAACCTGGGAGGCGGAGGTTGCAGTGAGCCAAGATTGAGCCACTGTGCTCCAGCCTGGGTGACAGAGTAAGACTCCGTCTCAAAGTAAGTAAGTAAATAAATAAATAAACCAACAAACAAACTCCTTAAGGCCAGGACAACACTCCTAATCCCTCTGCTCTCCCCTCTTCCCCCACTCACATCGTATTGTAATAGTCCATTTTGGAGTTTCTCAGTCTCTGCACTACAGACATTTGGACCAGATCATTCTTTGTGGCAGTGTGGGGTGGGGTTGTCCCGTGCATTGTAGGATGTTTAGCAGCATCCCCGGCCTCTACCAAGGAGATGCCAGTAGCATCCCCTCCCCAGGTCCTGACAACCAAAAACATCCCCAGGCATTGCCAACTGTCCCCTGGGGGTGCAGTCTTCTCTATCAAGAACACTGATCTCCTGCAGGGTGAGACAGGGGTGAGACTAAACCAATTCTCTCCATCTCCCAGGTACCTGTCCGGTGCCTGATGCACAAAGGTGCCCAAGCCTGAACCTGAACAGAAGAGGCTTACTCCACCCTGAGACTCACGTCTTCCAGGAAGCCTTCCACAATGCCTTAGCCCAGTTAGTGTTTCTGCTGGGCTCCCACAGCCTGCTGCGCTCACCGCTGGCACAGTCCCCTCTAAGGGTAGGAGATGGGCCTTGCTCACTGTGTATTTTCAAGGCCTAGCCCGCAAGTTGGTATACAGACCTGAGAAACAGGGACGACTTAGGTTGAAAGCCATGCAAGGCCAGTTTTACCCATTTTAATTCAGGGCTTCCTCATCCCAGCAAAGGTGATAATATCAGTGACAGTTCCATTTATACACCAGGCAATGAGCTAATATCCACAGGATTCAGAGAGGGAAACTGAGCCTCACACAGGTGAAGCTTGTCCTGGATTCCAATGACCTTGAGGCTTAAAATTCCTGGTTCCTCCTCTTATGGATCAAATGAAGTCATGCATGAAAAAAGACATTTGTAATACATATCAAACAAATATTTATACCTGGAGCATATAAAGAGTTCTGAGAAATCAGTAAAAAAAAAAAAAGGACAGGCAACACAATAGAAAAATGGGAACGTCTGAAGATATACTTCATAAAAGAGGTTATCTAAGTGGTCAATAAGCATATGAAAGGTGCTCAAACTCAAATCCATGGGGGAAAAAAAGGAAATTTAAAGTACATTGTGGGATCATTACATAACTAAATAACTAAAAAGAGAAAAGGATACCAAGTGTTGGCAAGGATGTAATGCAACCAGAACTTTCATACTCTGCTGGCAGGATGGAAACCTGGTACAACCCCTTTGGAAAACTCTGGCTTAACTGAGACAAAGACTGAATGTGCACCTTCTCTAAAACCCAGCAATTCTACTGCTGATTACACATCACGAGAAATGCATTCAACTGTTCACCAAAGGGTACATATCAAAATGTTCCCGGTGGCACAATCGTAACTGCTCCCAACTGGACACTATCCAAATGCCCATTGGCAATAGAGTGGATAAATAAGTAAATATAAATAAACAGATATATACTAAACAGCCAGGAGAAAGAACAAACCAGAACCTCAGACAATAACAACACCTGTGATGTGTGAAAGAAGTCGGCACAAGAGAGACCAAAACGCATGGTTCGGTCAGAGGCACTGGAACCACAGTGACTCCATCTCTCCAATACGGGCTGGGTAAATGAGGCTGAGACCTGCTGGGCTGCATTCCCAAGAGGTCAAGCATTCTTAGCCACAAAGACAGGAAGTCAGCAGGACTGGTTTCATAAGATACAGGTCATAAAGACCCCACTAATAAAACAGGATACAATAAAGAAGCCGGACAAAATCCGCCAAAACCAAGATGGCAACAAAAGTGACCTCTGGTCATCCTCACTGCTCATTATAGGCCAATTATAATGCATGGTGCTAAAAGACACTCCCACCACCAGTGCCATGACAGTTTACAAACGCCATAGCAATGCCAGAAGTTACCCTGTATAGTCTAAAAAGGTGAGGAACCCTCAGTTCCGGGAACTGCCCACTCCTTTCCCCTTATTTAGCATACGATCAAGAAATAACCATAAATATAGCCAACCAGTAGTCCGCTGAGCTGCTTTGTCTATGCAGTAGCCATTCTACTGTTTGTTTACTTCCTTAGTAAACTTGCTTTCATGTTATGAATTCACCCTGAATTCTTTCTTTTCTTCTTCTTCTTTTTTTTTTTTTTGAGATGGAGTCTTGCTCTGTTGCCCAGGTTGGAGTACAGTGGTGCAACCTTGGCTCACTGCAAGCTCCGCCTCCTGGGTTCATGCCATTCTCCTGCCTCAGCCTCCCAAGTAGCTGGGACTACAGGCACCCGCCACCATGCCCAGCTAATTTTTTGTATTTTTAGTAGAGACGGGGTTTCACCGTGTTAGCCAGGATGGTCTCGATCTCCTGACCTCACGATCTGCCCGCCTCGGCCTCCCGAAGTGCTGGGATTACAGGCATGAGCGCCCGGCCTCACCCTGAATTCTTTCTTGCACAACGTCTAAGAACCCTCTCTTGGGGTCTGGATCGGGACCCCATTCCAGTAACAGTTCCATGGATATAAAGTACAAAAGCAGGTGAAATTCTAGGGGGAGATGTCAGGATGGTGGTTACCCCTGGTGGGGGAAGGGGTAACTGGAGGGCGAGCAAGGTGTCCTGGGGCAGGGAGGGGCACTATGTACATTCAGCTATTGACCTAGGTGCTGGTCACACGGACACACTCGTCTTTTGAAAATTCATTGAGCTGTATGTTTATGAAGTATGCACTTTTCTGTAACATGTTAGACTTGAATAAAAATAGTCTTAAAGAATTACACTTTCAGCAAACTTGGTGGCTCACACCTGTAATTCCAGCACTTTGGGAGGCTGAGGCAAGAGGATCACTTCAAGGCCAAAAGCTGGAGGCTGCAGTGAGCCATGGTTACACCACTGCACTCCAGCCTGGGCAACAGAGATACTTTTGTCTCCTAAAAGAAGAAAATTAATGGCCTGGCATGGTGGCTCATGCCTGTAATCCCAGCACTTTGGGATGCCAAGGCAGGAGGATCACCTGAGGTCAGGAGTTCAAGACCAGCCTAGCCAACATGACAAACCCTGTTTCCACTAAAAAATAGAAAAATTAGCCGGGCATGGTCGTTGGGCACCTGTAATCCCAGCTACTCAAGAGACTGAAGCAGGGAGAACTGCTTGAACCTGCGAGGTGGAGGTTGCAGTGGGCCGAGATCATGCCGCTGCACTCCAGCCTGGGTGACAGAGCAAGACTCTGTCTTGGAAAAAAGAAAGAAAGAAAATTAATTAAAGAATCAACACTTTGTCAAATGCTGAGGAATGGTGTTGCTGGCTGGGGTATGCTACCCGCCCCACTCCACCCCACACACCTTTCTCCGCTGCTGCAGAGGAACACACAAGACTCTTCTTATTCATTCAATCAACACTTGCAGGACGGCGCTCTCCCAGGGCTAGGCTCGGTGCCGGGTGCCAGGAACTTAAAGGGGAATTGAGTTTCAGCCTCTGATCATGCCACCCACACCCCAGCTCCTGGCACGGACACCTCCCAGACCCACACTCAATAAATGAGCAGCCAGGCCACGGTGGCTTTTGATCAGATGCCAAGGAGGTAATGTCTGCTTGTCTTCCTCTTTCTCTACAACCCATGAAAAAGTTTACAGGGTTTTTTCTCATGCGGGGCCAAACCCAGCCATTCTGGCACAGGTATCAGGAGGTCACACTTGGCTACTTGTCTTTGACCTAGATTGGGTCAAACGTCCATCTTTGAAGCAACACTGCAACCTAGGAATGAAATGCTGTGATTGGCTAGGCCTAGGTTACATGCCCTCTCTCCTCCCTCTAGCCCAGGAGATACTAGCACCCCTGGATGCTCCCCACAGGCTGACGTCTCCTGAATTGTCATCTCCAGCCCAAATCTCTCTCCTCACTTAGATGTAGGTGCCCACTGTCTTCCTCCCTGAATCTGGTCCTTTCCCCAGCATACCCCACCTGCAGCTGGTAGCAGCTCCATCCTTTCATGCTCATGCCAAAAATCTTGAAGGCAGCTTTGATTCTTCTTTCTCACCCTAATCCAATCCAGCAGCAAAATCCTGTTAACTTCACCTTTAAAACAGAGCCAGAATCCGCCATTTCTCACCACCTGCACTGCCAGGCGTTTGTTTGAGGCGTTCACTTCTTTTTTTTTTTTTTTTTGAGACGGAGTCTTGCTCTGTCGCGCAGGCTGGAGTGCAGTGGCCGGATCTCAGCTCACTGCAAGCTCCGCCTCCCGGGTTCACGCCACTCTCCTGCCTCAGCCTCCCGAGTAGCTGGGACTACAGGTGCCCGCCACCACGCCCGGCTAATTTTTTGTATTTTTTTGTAGAGACGGGGTTTCACCGTGTTAGCCAGAATGGTCTTGATCTCCTGACCTCGTGATCCGCCCATCTCGGCCTCCCAAAGTGCTGGGATTACAGGCTTGAGCCACCGCGGCCCGGCCTCAGGCGTTCACTTCTTACCACTCTGGTCCAAGCCACCTCATCACCAGCTTTCCTGATTCTGCCCTTGTCTTATCAGTTGATTTTCAGCAAGCAGCCACAGTGACCTTAGGAAAACGGAAGTCAGGCCATTTACTCCTGACTTCTCCTCTGCTCCACACCCTCCCATGGCTCCCACTTTACTCAGGAAAAACCAGTCCTCATCTGCCTTACAGGTTTGGCCCTGTCCCTTACCTTTCTGCCCTCAACCCCACTGGCCCCTGCCTCTTCTCCAGCCACACTGGCCCCCTTGCTCTCCCTCAAACACACAAGCACACTCCCTCCTCTGGGCCAGTGCCCTGGCTGCGCCTGCTGCCTGGATGCCCTTTCCGCAAACATCCACTTGGCTCACTCTCTCACCCTCCTGTCCTCTCTCACATCTCACCTCTTCAAGGTCTCTTCTGATCAACCAGTTAATGCGCAACCTGCCCCACTAACACAGCACTCCAGAAGCCCTCACCCTGCATGATTTTTCTCCCCCAGCACTCACTGCCTTCTAACACATCTATGATATTACATATTCTGCATTCATTGTCTGGGGGCCTTGAATGCTCTGTTTACTGAGCACTGCAGCTCAGTAGGTGCTCAATTAATATTTACTGGATAAAGCTGTCACTCTGCACCCCTTCTCCTGAGGACACAGAATCCTGACTGGCCCCTCTCAGCATAGCAACCGTGAAATGGCCAATTCTCCACTAGTCTGTCACTTGGATTCCTGACAGCATTTCAAACTCAAGACAACTTGAACTCATAATGGGATCTCCTGAGCTTGGTTTCTCTTCCAGGCTTGCCTGTTGGAACAAGCCAGAAACCCAAGATCATCATGAACCTCTTCCTCCCCATGAACCCCTGATCCAATCACCACTGAGCCCTGTGTATTTACATGA